>NC_134359.1:160451395-160620810 GCF_048569485.1 Anomaloglossus baeobatrachus
TTATTGAATCTTTTCACAATTTTTTTAGACCATTCTTTGCAAGGCCACCAGAGACAACAAGTCTGACACATAGGCTGGAGCGGATGATACAGGAGTATCTCCAAATGAACATCGATACCATGACTTTGCAAATGGAGCCTTGCTCATTTTGGGCTTCAAATCTTGAAAAATGGCCAGAGCTCTCCACTTACGCCTTGGAGATCTTGTCGTGTCCAGCTGCCAGCGTTGTCTCTGAATGTGTCTTCAGTACTGCTGGGTGTGTGCTGACAGATAAACGCACGTGTCTGTCCAGTGACAATGTGGACAGACTAACGTTCATCAAAATGAACAAGTCATGGATCCAAAAGGAATTTACTACCCCTGTGTCATCCTGGGTAGAGTAAATGCTTGTGGATTTGGAATGTGCTTGATGCAAATCTACCTGTGAAGTGTACAACTGGGGCACAAGTGCTGCCACTGAAGGGGTGGGTGTCTGTGTGGCCCAATTTTTGGAAAAAAGGGAGACTCCGCTTGGAGTAACCCTTGCTTGCAGTGTTTCTAACAATGATCCAAGATGAACAGATCTGGGATCAGCAAAGACTTTGCTACCTACCCTGGTGCCATCCTGGGGACATTTAAGGATGGCGTATTCTTGAATGTGCTTGATGCAAAACTACCTGTGAAGTGTACAACTGGGGCACAAGTGCTGCCACTGAAGGGGTGTCTGTGTGGCCCAATTTTTGGAAAAGAGGGAGACTCTGCTTGGAGTAAGCCTTGCTGTGTTTTTAAAAAGGAGCCAAGATGAACAAGGTTCAGTATCTGGGACATGTAGTCAGTGCTGAGGGAGTCGCACAAGATCCCGACAAGATAAGAGTCATCAAGAGCTGGCCAAAACCAACTACTATCAAAGAAGTACGTCAGTTCCTTGGCCTGGTAGGATACTACCGAAGATTCATCAAAGGTTACACCAAAATGGCTGCCCCCTTGCAAGACCTTCTGGTTGGTCAACCCAAGAAAGCCAAGAAGACTGGTCCTCCAATCGAATGGGGTGAAAAAAAATAAAGTTCCTTCAGACAAATGAAGTGGTCTGACGGGGGAAGAATTTCTAGCTTATCCAGACTACAACTTACCCTTTGTAACGCCTGCCTGGATCAACAGACTCAGATGGGATGTAATGGACAGGCTAGAGGGGAGCCACTCACCAAGCAGGACCCCCAGAACCCTGAAACCCTTTTAACCCCTATACAGGGATTTGGAATTACACAGGGCCCTGGAGATAACTACCTGTGGAAGGCTGCAGTCCGATGAAAGTAGTCATCAGGCAGGGTCAAACCAGGAATAGCAGAACAGGGACAGAATCGGCAGGCAAGGACGTAATCAGAAAACGTAGCAGAGGTCAAATAAGGATAGGGCAGCGAGGTACAAAAACAGCAGGCAGAAGGGTAGTCAGAAAACACGCAGAAGTCAGCACACAGGAATCACAAAACAGAATAGGGCAGATCAGGAGCCAGGAAATCAGAATTATCTCTGGCAGAGGTCAGCAGACAGGAGGGGAACTAAGAAGGGTGTGGTGTTGTTACGGTTGCTGTGGCACTGAAGACTATGTTCGGATTTCTTGCTACTGCACATGTGCGAGCACTGGAGACTATGTTCGGATTTTTTGCTACTGCACATGTGCAAGCGCTGGAGACTAAGTCTTATCTTGGAGCCATTGCACATGTGCGGATGACATCATCGCTGACACGGGGTGACATGTCTCTGACACCTTCTAAGCTGATTGGCCGCTGGTCATGTGCTTGTGATACGTGGTCACATGTCTCTGACACCTTCTATGCCGATTGGTCGCTGGTCATGTGCTTGTGACGCTTTGCTCGGTGATAGGCGTGACGTCATTGCTGTCGTTCTGGCAGCGGATTGGCTCTGGTGTCCTTCATCTTGGATGAGGCACAAAGTCTATGTAAGACCCTGACGCACGCCGCCCGGCGCTCAGTCCTCTTGGTTCATGCATGAGAGTAGACGCTCTGTGCACGTCCCTCTAGGCATCTCTCTGTCTATGCTAGGTGAGCGCTACCAGCAAGGTAGCATTCTTGTACCTTACAGCTTCGGCTGCGGTCCGTATCCTTACATCTTAGTGGAGCGGACATAGGCAGGTGCCTGAAGCACATGGTCTGGCTGGGCCTTGTGATTCTACACGTAGGTGGACGTTGCCGCTAGGGTAATGTTCCTTATACTGCGTCTGGCAGTTGTTCATATCCTCGCACACTAGGGGAGCGAACATAGGTAGGAGCTTTGTGCGGCTTGTGCTGCTGTCCGTCTCTTTTGCACCACTAGTGGAGCAGACCCAGGCAGGTGCCATATTTAGTGGTTTGTGTCCTCGCACACTAGTGGAGCGAACGCAGGTAGGAGCTTTGTGCGGCTTACGCTGCTGTCCGTGTCCTGGCACCACTATAGGAACGGACCTAGGTAGGTGCCATTTCACACTTACTTCTTTTGTCTCTGTGATCATTAACAGAGACCATACCACACACCCTCCGAGTAAGGGAGGAATTGCTTTATTTCCTAACTATATGCCTCTGTGAGTTTAACAGAGGTATTGCACTCTGCACTTGTGCTACTACTATTTACAGCGGCACACTTATATACTCTTCCTCACTCATTAACCTATCCCTTTTATGTTAATGCTAAATACGGTAGTCGCTGTGACTTTAACAGTACACGCCGTGATTGGCTCTAGTGTCACTGAGACGTATCAGTGTCAGTACTGCTTCCGTACTACAAGATACCCCTTATCCTCTGCCATAGTCTGCAGCAGAGACTTTGCACGGTGGACCCTGACTGTCTGATATCCCTTTGGTTTTTATAATCAGACAGCCCCCATAACATTAGGACTGAACCAAGGGTCTGGCAGTTATGGCCGAATATCAGCAGTTACACCGTTACATACAAGTACTTGAGTCGCGGCTCAAGAGTATAGAGGATAAACCTCAGACCATGGTGACATCTGCACATGATCCTCGACTTGCTCTGCCAAACAGATATTCTGGCAATGCCAGATCATGTCGTGGTTTCATTAGTCAGTGTCAGATACACTTAGAGGTCAACTCTTCTCACTTCTCTACGGAGAGGTCCAGAGTAGGCTTTATCATCTCCTTACTTCACGACAAAGCCTTAGAATGGGCGACTCCCCTATGGGAGCACTCTGATGTGGTTACTCTGAGACATCAAGACTTTCTTGATGCTCTTAAAGCAGTATTCATGGGTCCGCAGGTTACCCATGATGCGGCCCTGAGACTGTTAGAACTATATCAGGGTTCGTTATCCACTAGTTCTTATGCCATTGCTTTTAGAACTCTGGTGGCAGAACTAGATTGGCCAGAGAAGGTGTTGATTCCTATCTTCTTTAGGCTTGAAACACACATCCGTGAAACACGTGCGTGTTTGGTCCGTTTCCGTGTATACTGGAGACACGGCCAAACGTGCACCAATGTTACTATATCCCAGCGGTTACAATTGTGTTTTTGGTTATGTCCGTTAGTCCGTCTCCGTGATGCGTTTTGTGGGCCGTGTCTCACGCCAGCATGTCCGTTTTCTGCACGCAACACGCAGCACGGACCCAATGAAAGTCAATGGGTCTGTGCGCACGTCCGAGTGACACGGACGCATCTCTGTTTGCTCCCTGTACGTTTTGTGCTTTTTTCATGTAATGTCGGTCTTTTTTCTTTTTCTGTTTCGTTCTCTCCCTCAGCCCGTCGGTCGGTCTCTATGTCTGTCGGTCGGTCTCTCTGTCTTATCTGTCCCTCTAGCTGTCTGTCGGTCAGTCCCCCCCCCTCTCTCATACTCACCGATCCCCGATCCCCGGCGCGGCGCTGCACTGCTGTTATAAAAACTTCGGCGGCTTTTACTATTTTGAAAAAGCCGGCCGCTCATTAATCAATCTCGTATTCCCTGCTTTACCCGCCCACCGGCGCCTGTGATTGGTTGCAGTCACACACACCCACCACGCTAAGTGACAGCTGTCTCACTGCACCCAATCACAGCAGCCGGTGGGCGTGTCTATATTGTGCAGTGAAAAAAATAAATAAATAATTAAAAAAAACGGCGTGCGGTCCCCCCCCATTTTAATACCAGCCAGATAAAGCCATACGGCTGAAGGCTGGTATTCTCAGGATGGGGAGCTCCAAGTTATGGGGAGCCCCCCACCCTAACAATATCAGTCAGCAGCCTCCCAGAATTGCCGCATACATTATATGCGACAGTTCTGGGGCTGTACCCGGCTCTTCCCGATTTACCCTGGTGCGTTGGCAAATCGGGGTAATAAGGAGTTATTGGCAGCCCATAGCTGCCAATAAGTCCTAGATTAATCATGTCAGGCGTCTATGAGACACCTTCCATGATTAATCTGTAAGTGACAGTAAAAAAACACACACACCCGAAAAAAATCCTTTATTAGAAATAAAAAACACAAACAAATTCCCTCATTACCAATTTATTAACCCCGACAAACCCTCCATGTCCGGCGTAATCCTTGGACCTCCAGCGTCGCTTCCAGCTCTGCTGCATGGAGCTAACAGGAGCAGCAGAAGACACCGCCGCTCCGGTCACCTCCACGCAGCTAATGAGATGAGTAGCGCGATCAGCTGCTGTCACTGAGGTTACCCGCGGCCACCGCTGGATCCAGCGGTGGCCGAGAGTTACCTGACTGACAGCAGCTGATCGCGCTACTCATCTCATTAGCTGCGTGAAGGTGACCGGAGCGGCTGTGTCTTCTGCTGCTCCTGTCAGCTCCATGCAGCAGAGCTGGAAGCGACGCTGGATGTCCGTGGATTACGCCGGACATGGAGGGTTTGTCGGGGTTAATAAATTGGTAATGAGGGAATTTGTTTGTGTTTTTTATTTCCAATAAAGGATTTTTTTCGTGTGTGTGTGTTTTTTTACTGTCACTTACAGATTAATCATGGAAGGTGTCTCATAGACGCCTGACATGATTAATCTAGGACTTATTGGCAGCTATGGGCTGCCAATAACTCCTTATTACCCCGATTTGCCAACGCACCAGGGTAAATCGGGAAGAGCCGGGTACAGCCCCAGAACTGTCGCATATAATGTATGCGGCAATTCTGGGCGGCTGCTGACTGATATTGTTAGGGTGGGGGGCTCCCCATAACGTGGAGCTCCCCATCCTTAGAATACCAGCCTTCAGCCATATGGCTTTATCTGGCTGGTATTAAAATGGGGGGGGACCGCACGCCGTTTTTTTTAATTATTTATTTATTTTTTTCACTGCACAATATAGACACGCCCACCGGCTGCTGTGATTGGGTGCAGTGAGACAGCTGTCACTCAGCGTGGTGGGTGTGTGTGACTGCAACCAATCACAGGCGCCGGTGGGCGGGTAAAGCAGGGAATACGAGATTGTTTAATGAGCGGCCGGCTTTTTCAAATTAGAAAAAGCCGCCGAAGCAGTGTGAACGCCGTGCAGCGCCGGTGATCGGGGAACGGTGAGTATGAGAGAGGGGGGGGACACTTCAGTCACTCGGGGGATTAGCGGTCACCGGTGAATCCTTCACAGGTGACCGCTAATCAGTACACGGCACACAGACCGAGCCGCAGCATGACTATGAAGTCGGGTGAAGTTCACCCGAGTTCATTCTCATCCCGCTACTCTGTCTTCCGACATGTAGTAACGACATTTTGCATCACACACGTACATTTCACACGGACAACACATACACATGTCAGTTATTTCACTCACGCACACACGGACATTCCACACGCACATACGGCTAGCATACGGGATACACACGCAGGCCACACATACCATAAAAACGGACCTAAAAAACGGAAAACGGACCCGAAAAACGGCCCGTTTTACACGGACGTGGTTTTCACGGATGTGTGGCGGAGCCCTTAGAGGGTTGGCCGGCTATGTCAAGGATGCCCTTGCTACTCGTGAGGTCCCTGCTTCTCTGGAGGACTTGATCACAGTAGCAACGAGGATCGACGTACGCCATAGGGAACGTAGACTTGAGGTCTCTTCCTCACGCCCTAAGCATCGGGCTATTCCAGTTGTTGAGGGTCCACCACCATCTTCCTCAGCATCTGAAACATCTCCCACTCCTATGGAGTTAGGTCATACATCCTCCAGACTACGCAAGTCTAGGCCCTCCTATATGTTACGTATGTCGTCAGGCTGGGCACTATGCCAACAAGTGTCCTAGCCATAAGGGAAACTCCCAGGCCTAGTAACCTTTAGAGGGGGGCTACTAGAGACGTCTTCTGCACCCTCTAAGTGTAGTATCCCAGGTCAGCTCTCATTCTCTGAGAATACATGGCCTATTATGGCTTTTGTGGATTCCGGAGCTGACGGGACTTTTGTGTCCTCAGGATTTGTAAAGAGACACAATATTCCCTCTATCATGTTAGAGGCGCCTATTCCTGTCCGTGTTGTTAATGGGACTATGTTGTCTGACTCCATTACATTGAGGACAGTTCCCTTGCGCCTTTCCCTGTCTCAGGGTCACATAGAGGAGATTTCTTTTCTTGTTTTGCCTGAGGGTATAGACGACATCCTTCTGGGTCTCCCATGGCTTCAGACTCATGCTCCTCTAATTGACTGGGAGTCCGACAGCATTATTAGTTGGGGTTCAAAATGTCAGTCCCGATGTCTTCCCTTACCACCTAAGATCGTTGCGGTCGCATCAACTGATCTCTCTCCCATACCTACACCCTATTTGGATTTCGCTGACGTGTTCTCCAAACAGGGTGCTGAGGTTCTTCCACCCCATAGGCCGTATGACTGCGCCATAGACCTCATTCCTTGAAGGCGGTGCAACGCTTCTTAGGATTCATAAATTATTACCGGCAGTTCATACCCCATTTTCTCCACTTTGGTGGCCCCTTTGGTGGTTTTGACTAAGAAAGGTGCTAATCCAAAAGTCTGGTCTACTGAGACATCCAAGGCTTTTGAGGCAATAAAAAGACACTTTTCAACTGCTCCCGTTCTTCAAAGACCCGATGAGAATATGCCCTTCCTCTTGGAGGTTGACGCCTCTTCAGTGGGTGCTGGTGCGGTCTTGTATCAAAAGAATGGTGTAGGTAGAAAAAGGCCGTGTTTCTTCTTTGCTAAAACGTTTTCACCGGCAGAAAGAAACTATACCATTGGGGATAGGGAACTGCTCGCCCTGAGATTAGCTTTGGAGGAGTGGCGTCACTTGCTAGAAGGAGCGAAACTTCCTTTCCAGGTCTATACAGACCATAAGAATCTGACGTACTTACAAACCGCTCAGCGTCTGAATCCTTGCCAATCCCGCTGGTCCTTGTTTTTCTCCCGCTTTCACTTCTCCATCAACTATCTGTCTGGGAGTAAGAATAACAAGGCAGACGCCCTGTCTCGCTCTATGGTTTCTACTCAGGAAGAGATTGACGAACCTCGTCTTACCTTCCCTCCAGGGTTTTTCATACGCTCTCCCCTGTGACATTAGACCAAATCCCACCAGGCAAGACCTTTTGTTCCGCCTGATCGACAGAATGATATACTGTCGTGGGCCCACACCTCAAAGGTGGGTAGGCATTTTGGTATTAGACGGACACGAGAGTTACTCGAGAGGTGGTATTGGTGGCCACACTTAATTAGCCACCTTAAGAGATATGTCGGTTCCTGCGACTCGTGTGCTCGCAACCGTCCGTTACGGCAGAGACCGGCTGAGCTCTTGCATCCTTTACCAGTGCCAGATAGACCATGGGAGGTGGTAGGCATGGACTTTGTGGGTGATCTTCCATGTTCACAGGGACATAGATTTGTGTGGGTCATTACGGACCAATTTTCCCGGATGGTTCATCTCGTACCGTTATCGAGAATCCCATCTTCCAGGGTACTAGCCAAACTAGTATGTCTTTAGGCTTCACGGGATGCCAGATCGTATCATTTGTGATAGAGGTCCACAATTTGCTTCCTGTTTCTGGCGAGATTTTTGTAGTCTTCTGCAAATTGAGTTGAATCTCTCTTCAGCATACCATCCGGAGACCAATGGTTTGGTTGACCGTACCAATCAATCCATGATTATATACCTTCGACACTTTGTTGCTGAGAACCATGATAACTGGTCCTCCCTCCTACCCTGGGCAGAATTTGCCCTTAACAATTCGCTGGCTGAGGCCACTGGGCAGACACCGTTCATACTCAATAATGGGCAACACCCTAGGGTACCGGTACCGTTTCCCACTGCTGCACCTCCTCCACTTGTGGCCGACTGGGCAACTAATGCCAGAGACGTTTGGGATCGGACTCAAGAGTCGATCCAAGCAGCTAAGGACCGTATGAAGACGGTGTCCGATCGGTTTCGTCGCCCGGCTCCTGTCTTTTCTCCAGGGGACTTTGTGTGGCTCTCTGCAAAACACGTGAGACTTAGAGTGAGCTCTGTCAAATTTGTTCCTCGCTTCCTGGGTCCTTATGAGGTTCTTCGACAGGTAAATCCTGTAGTCTACCAATTGAAGTTACCCGTCCATCTTGGGATCCATGACAAATTCCATGTTTCACTGTTAAAGCCGGCTATTTTACCTCACGCTCGTGAAGTGCACTCTCCTGCCTCTGATTCCTCTCACTCTAGCTATGAGGTATGAGCCATAGTTGGTTCTAAGATGGTTCGAGGGCGCAGGTTCTTCTTGATAGATTGGTAGGGCTACGGCCCAGAACATCGCTCTTGGGAGCCTGAGGAGGCTGTCCATGCTCCCGACTTAGTTGCCGATTACCTGCGTCGCCGGGAGGGGGGCCCTTGAGGGGGAGGTACTGTTACGGTTGCTGTGGCACTGGAGACTATGTTCGGATTTCTTGCTACTGCACATGTGCGAGCACTAGAGACTAAAGGCCCCGTCACACACAGAGATAAATCTTTGGCAGATCTGTGGTTGCAGTGAACATCATGGACATATTGTTCCATTTGTACACACCTACAAACCTGGCACTGATTGTCCACAATTTCACTGCAACCACAGATCTGCCAAAGATTTATCTCTGTGTGTGACGGGGCCTTTAGTCCTATCTTGGAGCCATTGCACATGTGCGGGTGACATCATCGCTGACACAAGGTCACATGTCTCTGACACCTTCTAAGCTGATTGGCCGCTGGTCATGTGCTTGTGACACGTGGTCACATGTCTCTGACACCTTCTATGCCGATTGGTCGCTGGTCATGTGCTTATGACGCTTTGCTCGGTGATAGGCCAGCGTGAAATCATTGCTGTCGTTCTGGCAGCGGATTGGCTCTGGTGTCCTCCATCTTGGATGAGGCACAGAGTCTATATAAGACCCTGACGCACGCCGCCCGGCGCTCAGTCCTCTTGGTTCATGCATGAGAGTAGACGCTCTGTGCACGTCCCTCTAGGCATCTCTCTGTTTATGCTAGGTGAGCGCTACCAGCAGGGTAGCGTTCTTGTATTTTACAGCTTCGGCTGCGGTCCGTATCCTTACAACTTAGTGGAGCGGACATAGGCAGGTGCCTGAGGCACATGGTCTGGCTGGGCCTTGTGATTCTACTCGTAGGTGGACGTTGCCGCTAGGGTAAAGTTCCTTATACTGCGTCTGGCAGTTGTTCGTATCCTCGCACATTAGGGGAGCGAACATAGGTTGGAGCTTTGTGCGGCTTGTGCTGCTGTCCGTCTCTTTTGCACCACTAGTGGAGCGGACCTAGGCAGGTGCCATATCTAGTGGTTCGTGTCCTCGCACACTAGTGGAGCGAACGCAGGTAGGAGCTTTGTGCGGCTTACGCTGCTGTCCGTGTCAGGACACGTGTCAGAAAATAAAGCAATTCCTCCCTTACTCGGAGGGTGTGTGGTATGGTCTCTGTTAATGATCACAGAGACAAAAGAAGTAAGTGTGAAATGGCACCTACCTAGGTCCGTTCCTCTAGTGGTGCCAGGACACCACTAGAGGAACGGACCTCTAGGTAGGTGCCATTTCACACTTACTTCTTTTGTCTCTGTGATCATTAACAGAGACCATACCACACATCCTCCGAGTAAGGGAGGAATTGCTTTATTTCCTAACTATATGCCTCTGTGAGTTTAACAGAGGTATTGCACTCTGCACTTGTGCTACTACTATTTACAGCGGCACACTTATATACTCTTCCTCACTCATTAACCTATCCCTTTTACGTTAATGCTAAATACGGTAGTCGCTGTGACTTTAACAGTACATGCCGTGATTGGCTCTAGTGTCACTGAGACGTATCAGTGTCAGAACTGTTTCTGTAGTACAAGATACCCCTTATCCTCTGCCATAGTCTGCAGCAGAGACTTTGCACGGTGGACCCTGACTGTCTGATATCCCTTTGGTTTTTATAATCAGACAGCCCCCGTAACAGATGTCTTCCTATTGGCCGTAGCTGAACACTGGCAACTTCAGCTGGAAGACACACGCCACCCACAGTCAGCCAGTGGTACTGCAGATCCCAAGATAACCCAGCCCAGTGGTTGATCGAAGCCTGAGCCCACCGGTGCCGCTGGTATCGACTCCTCTCCCATCACCAGCACCATCCACGATAGGAACAAGGCATCACCTGGCGATCGGAGCAGAAGTCGCTGGAGCGGACTCCGGTGGTGACGTAACAGTACCCCCCCTTCCAAGAGGGGCCTCCGGACCCTCAAAACCCGGCTTGCCAGGAAATTGGAGGTGAAACCGCAGGACCAGACTCTTAGCATGAATATCACTCGCAGGAACCCATGACCTCTCCTCAGGGCCATAACCCCTCCAATGCACCAAATACTGTACCACCCCTCTGACAATACGGGAACCAAGTATTCTCTGTACCTCATACTCCAAGGTACCTTCAACCAAAACAAGAGGAGGGGGAGCACTGACTGGGTGAATGGGGACATGATATAACTTGAGGAGGGACTTATGGAACACATTCGATATCTTAAAGGATGGGAGGAGTTGCAGGTGGAAAACTGTGGGATTAATTACCTCGATTATCTCGTAAGGTCTAATAAATCTCGGACCCAGCTTAGCAGAAGGGACCTTGAGTTTAATATTCCATGTTGATAACCATGTCCCCAACTCCAAGACTAGGGCCCTTGGAACGTCTCTTATTAGCAGAGGAGGCTTGACCAACCTTTGCCTTCTTCAAGTTCTCTTTCACTTCAGACCAGATAGCCTTCAGTTTGTCCACAGTTGTTTCAGCCTCAGGAGTATCCACCGTAGCGGAAGAAAAAGAACCAAAAACATGGATGCAACCCTAAATTGCAGAAAAAGGGGGTAGTCTTGATGGATTCCTGATGCTGATTATTGATGGCGAACTCAGCTCGTGGCAGATATTCCACCCAGTCAGACTGACGGTCAGACACATAACACCGGAGATATTGTTCAAGGGTTTGATTGGAACGTTCAGTCTGACCATTGGTCTCTGGGTGGTAGGCAGATGAACAAAATAGCTCTATATTGATCTTTTTACAAAACGCCCTCCAGAATTTCGAGACGAAATGTGTTCCTCGGTCAGAAACAATATTTTCCGGAACTCCGTGTAACCACACAATATGCCTAATAAATAACTTGCTAAGAGTTTCAGAATTGGGTATTCCGGACAGAGGAACGAAATTACACTGTTTGCTGAATCTATCCACTACTACCCAGATACAAGTCTTCCCTTCTGAGGGTGGAAGGTCAGTGATGAAGTCCATGGAGAGATGTATGTGTCCAAGGGCTTACTGGAGTAGGTAGGGACTGGAGAAATCCGTCAGGGTGGGTACGGGGTGCCTTGGCTCGAGCACAAGTTTCACAAGCCAGTACATATTCCTTACAATCTTTCACTACGGTTGGCCACCAAAAATTCCTGGTTACTAGTCGGAGTGTATTGCCTATATGAGGGTGGCCTACAAGCACAGAATTGTGGGATTCCTATAGTACCCGTAGGCAAAGTGAGGGGGCGACAAACAGTTTATGGACAGGAGTGGTTTCAGGAGCTTGGTCTTGGGTATTATGGATCTCTTCTATCAAATCTAAGGAAACAGAAGACATAATAATGCCTTTAGCTAAAATATGCACTGGTTCAGAGTTTTCAGACTGAGAGGGACAGAAGCTACGGGAAAGTGCATCAGCCTTTGTGTTCTTGGTACAGGGCCGGAATGTTACCACAAAATCAAATCTGGAGAAGAACAATGCCCACCTAGCTTGCCTAGGATTGAGTATCTTAGCAGATTCCAGATAAGTGAGGTTCTTATGGTCTGTGATGACTGTGACCTTATGTTTGGTGACTTCGAGGAAGTGGCGCCATTCCTCGAAGGCCCATTTAATTGCCAACAGCTCACGATTACCAATGTCATAATTTCTCTCTGTGGGAGAAAACTTGCGGGAAAAGAAGGCACAAGGACGAAGCTGAGTGAGAGACGGAGTACCTTGTGATAGCACCGCTCCCACTCCAACCTCGGATGCATCGACTTCTATAATAAACAGACACATAAGGTCAGGCTGAACCAGAATCGGGTCTGAGGAGAAACATTCTTTTAATTTTGAGAAGGCATGGATCGCCTCTGGCTTCCAATTAACCACATCAGCCCCCTTTTTAGTCAAATCGGTGAGGGGTTTGGCAATTTTGGAAAAATCTCTAATAAATTTGCGATAATAATTAGCAAACCCAAGAAAACGCTGCAAGGCTTTCAGAGACTTGGGTTGCACCCACTCCTTAATCCGTTAAAGCTTAGAGGGATCCATGCGGAAGCCTTCTGCAGACAATATATAACCAAGGAAATTAACCTCTGCCTCAAAAAAACACATTTCTCATATTTAGCAAATAGGGAGTTATCTATGAGTCCCTGGAGTACAGTGCATACATGTTGGACATGTGACGTAGCATCAGGAGAATAAATCAGAATGTCATCCAGATAGACCACCACATTCAGACCACAGATATTTCTGAAAATGTCATTAACAAAGTTCTGAAAGACAGCCGGCGCATTACTTAACCCAAAAGGCATTACCAAGTACTCATAGTGTCCCTCTGGAGTGTTCAATGCCGTTTTCCACTCATCTCCTTCTCTGATACGGGTGAGGGTATATGCTCCCCTGAGATCCAGGTTGGTGAACCATCGGGCTCCTATGAGCTGGTTAAACAGATCGGGGATGAGTGGCAGAGGGTACTGATTCTTTACAGTAATAGCATTCAGTTCATGGTAGTCAATACAAGGTCTGAGTCCACCATCTTTTTTATCAACGAAAAAGAATCCAACGCCGACTGGTGACCTGGATGGTCTGATAAACCCTCTCTGCAGACTGTCTGCTATATAATCTGTCATGGACTTACACTCCGGACCAGAAAGATTATACATTTTACCCTTGGGGAGTCAGGAATTGGGGACCAAATCTATGGGGCAGTCATAATCTCTGTGCGGAGGTAATTTTTCAGATTCAGATACAGAAAACACATCAGCAAATTCCCTGAATGCATAAGGTATGAAGATAGGTTCAGCTCTAGTCAGGTTATCAGATAAAGACATGCATGTCTCCTGACTAGAGATGAGCCACCCCCCTAGAGTTCAAGTTCGGTTCGGTTCGTCGAACGCCATAGGAAACAATGGGAGGCAATCACAAACACATAAAAACACCTGGACAACACCCTCAAAGTTGTCCAAAAGGTGCCAAATAACTCCCAAGACAACACAAACCTATGGGAAAATGAAAAGGACAAATACTCATGCGAAAACTAAACAGCTGGACGAGGAAAAAGAGGAGAAGACACAGATATATGAGTATATGCAAGGGAACATCGATGCCATTACTGTTCAACTTGAGCCCTGCTCATTTAGGCTTCCAATCTTGATAAATTTCCTGAGCTCGCCACGTACACCTTGGGGATCTTGTCGTGTCCCGCAGCCAGCGTTCTCTCGGAACGTGTCGTCAGTGCTGCTGGGAGTGTGCTGACAGATAAGCGCACGCATCTGTCCAGTGACAATGTGGACAGACTAACGTTCATCAAGATGAGCAAGTCATGGATCTCAGAGGACTTTTCTTCGCCTGGGTCATTCAGGGGAGGTGAAAGGCACGTGTATTTTTGAGAGTGCTTCATGCAAAGCATCTTTTCATTTTGAAAATGGGGGTCAACTGATGCCACTCAAGTGGGGTGTGTGTGGCTCAATTAGTGGAAACGAGGGAGACTGTGGTTGGAGTCCCCTTGCTGTAGTTAAAAGAACCAAGATGAACAAGTCATGGCTCACAGAGGACTTTTCTTCCCCTGGCTCATCCAGGGGAGGCGAAAGGCACGTGTATTTTTGAGCGTGCTTCATGCAAAGCATCTTTTTCATTTTACAAATGGGGTCAACTGATGCCACTCAAGTGGGGTGTGTGTCACCCAATTAGTGGAAATGAGGGAGACTGTGGTTGGAGTCCCCTCGCTGTGTTTAAAAGAACCAAGATGAACAAGTCATGGCTCACAGAGGACTTTTCTTCCACTGGGTCATCCAGGGGAGGCGAAAGGCACATGTATTATTGAGAGTGCTTCATGCAAAGCATCTTTTTCATTTTGAAAATAGGGGTCAACTGATGCCAGTCAAGTGGGGTGTGTGTGGCCCAATTTGTGGAAACGAGGGAGACTGTGGTTGGAGTCCCCTCGCTGTGTTTAACAGAACCAAGATGAACAAGTCATGGCTCACAGAGGACTTTTCTTCCCCTGGCTCATCCAGGGGAGGCGAAAGGCACGTGTATTTTTGAGCGTGCTTCATGCAAAGCATCTTTTTCATTTTACAAATGGGGTCAACTGATGCCACTCAAGTGGGGTGTGTGTCGCCCAATTAGTGGAAATGAGGGAGACTGTGGTTGGAGTCCCCTCGCTGTGTTTAAAAGAACCAAGATGAACAAGTCATGGCTCACAAAGGGCTTTTCTTCCCCTGGGTCATCCAGGGGAGGCGAAAGGCACGTGTATTTTTGAGAGTGCTTCATGTAAAGCATCTCTTTCATTTTGAAAATTAGGGTCAACTGATGCCACTCAAGTGGGGTGTGTGTGGCCTAATTAGTGGAAGCAAGAGAGACTCTGCTTGGAGTCCCCTCGCTGTGTTTAAAAGAACCAAGATGAACAAGTCATGGCTCACAGAGGACTTTTCTTCCCCTGGGTCATCCAGGGGAGGCGAAAGGCACGTGTATTTTTGAGAGTACTTCATGCAAAGCATCTTTTTCATTTTGAAAATGGGGGGTCAACTGATGCCAGTCAAGTGGGGTGTGTGTCGCCCAATTAGTGGAAACGAGGAAGACTGTGGTTGGAGTCCCCTCGCTGTGTTTAAAAGAACCAAGACGAACAAGTCATGGCTCACAGAGGACTTTTCTTCCTCTGGGTCATCCAGGGGAGGCGAAAGGCACGTGTATTTTTGAGAGTGCTTCATGCAAACCATCTTTTTCATTTTGAAAATGGGGGTCAACTGATGCCAGTCATGTGGGGTGTGTGTGGCCCAATTAGTGGAAATGAGGGAGACTGTGGTTGGAGTTCCCTCGCTGTGTTTTACATGCTTTTAGAAGCTAATGACATGGCTTATAGGTTAACTTTCAGCATCTGCAAACTGTTGGCTACTGAAATGCTGCCTTTCTAACCTTTTTAACCGAGGAGTTTCGAGACCTTATGCCCATCGCAGTGCCCCAAGAGCCGATGCCCAGGCGCCACTCCTTCTCCAACAAAGGCGTGCCCGCACTACACCAGCATGTCGCACCAAACATAACCGCTTCTTTGAGAATCTGTGTGTGACAGGGTGCATTTCACCACAGATACTTGGCCCAGTAAGCATGGACAGGGGCGTTACATGTCGTTGGCTGGGCAATGGGTTACTATGGGGAGAGATGGAGAAGGGTCTGCTGTACAAGTCTTGCCGTCCCCACGAGTTGTGTGTCAATCTTTCCTCTGTATGTAGAAGTTAATACACTGCTTCTGCCTCCTCAACCTCGTCTGGATCCTCCACCTCGGTCCAAACCCTGTGTGGTCAGGCCACCCTTCCTTGTAACTGCGCACAAGGAATCCCACACACCTCCTTACTATGCTGGCAGCAGAGCTCAATGCCATCAGGCGGTCAAATGTTTGCTTTGAAATGTATGGAAAATGTGAGACACCGCTGAGGAGTTGTGGACGGTTAGCTCTGGAGACCGAGTTTCATCAATGGTTGTCTCCACTCAACCAGCAGCCAGGAAAGGCCGGGTGCGACAATGATGCAAACCTGGGTGCGGCCCTTCGCCGTGACAATGGGACACACGTGCCTTGTGTGGCTCACGTGTTGAACCTGGTTGTCCAGCAATTTTTAAAGCACTATCCTGGCCTACATGGCCTTCTGCAGAGAGCACGGTGTAACGCCTTCCTTGATCCACACACTCAGACGGGCTGTAAAGGATAGGCTAGAGGGAAGCCACTCACCAAGCAGGACCCCCAGAAACCTCAAACCCTTTAACCCCTATACAGGGATTTGGAATTACACAGGGCCCAAGGTGATCAATACCTGTGGAAGGCTGCAGTTACAGAGAATAGTAGTCAGGCAGGGTCAAAACATTAATTGAGGAAGAGGAACAGAATGGGACTGTCAGGACTTAATCAGTAAACAAGCAGAGGTGAAATGCGGATCGGCCAAAGAGGTACATAAACAGCAAGCAGGAAAAGTAGTCAGGTAAAAAGCACACAAAAGCACAAAACAGAACTGGGGGTAACAGTAACCAGAGGTTCATAGCTATGTCTGGCAGTGGTCAGCAGACAGGATGGGCCTAAAAAAGGGTGTGGTGTCTTCCCATTGGTTGTAGCTAAATTATGGTACTTCATCTGTGAGAAACCCACCACCTACATTCAGCCACTGGTTATGCATCTGTCAAGGTAACGCAGCCCAGTGGGAGAGCATAAGCTGCATCCACCTGCGCCGCTGGTATTGACTCCTCTCCCATCATCAGTACTATGCACGAAAGGAACAAGTTGTCACCTGGCGACCGGAGTACAAATTGACGGAGCGGACTCCGGTGGTGACTTAACAGCCGTGTGCAGCAATGATGCAAACCTGGCTGCGGGCCTTCGTCAGGGCAATGTGACACACGTGCCTTGTAGGGCTCACGTGTTGAATCTGATTCTCCAGCAATTTTTAAAACACCATCCCGGACTACATGGCCTTGTGCAGCGGGCACGCTCGCTTTGTGCTCACTTCCATCGTTCGCACCCAGCAGCTAAACAACTTTCATCGCTCCAGAAGTCTTTAGGTCTGGCGGTTAAAAGCCTGAAATGCGATGTTCCAACATGCAGGAATTTGAATCTGCACATGTTGCAGCGTCTGTGGCAGCACCGCCGAACCCTGCTGAAATACGTTATGACGTATACCCTGGGCTAACTAGATCCAGAGGTGGTTCAGATTTTGCTGCTGGAGTGGTGTCAGATCAAATACCTATGCACCCTTCTACACAGTTTACAAATGTTGATGAAGATGTTTAGCACTGGCGATGCCATTCTCAGCGTGATAATTCTGGTCATCTACATGATGGAGCACACTGTAAGCATTATTCAGAGTCATGTGTTGGGACAAGAGGAAGGGGAGGAAGTACAGGAGGAGTCATATGCGGAAGGGATAACAAGATCTCCAAGGTCCAGACGGTCAGCAGCACCTAGGCGGCAGTCATGGTACGGTGGGGGAGAGGGATTATCAAGGGCGCATAGTATCAGCAAAACTGTTGAGGAAGGTGCAGGAGCCAAGGAAGAAATGGAGGACAAACTGGCGATGGGCATGGAAGACTCAGCAGATGAGTGAGAGCTTGCTCACATTTAGTTTGTGCGAGGTTGGGGGGAGAGGGCAGAGGAAGGAGGCACGATTCTCAACTCTCCGCCACCAACACACCAAGGACTTGGTCCTCCTGGATGCACAAGACACATGAGCGCCTTCTTGCTGCACTACCTACAACATGACCCTTTGATTGTACGAATTGGAAGTAATGCTGACTAATGGGTTGCCACACTGTTAGATCCCCGGTACAAGACAAAATTTGGCGAAATAATTCCTGCCATAGAAAGGGACGCACGTATGCTGGAGTATCAGCAGAAGGTGGTACGCAATCTTAGATCTGCTTTTACACTAAACACCAGTGGTGCACAGAGTGAATCTCAACGCTTTGTCATGGATTGGAGGAAATCGTCTTTTACTTGTCCACATCTGAGGGACCGAGGGCTGGCTGCTGTGCTGAGATGGCGTTGAGTACGGTGTCTCTGCAGAGTTGCCCTTTTGGTCATATACAAAATGAGTTGAAAAAGGACAGATGCTGGTGGAAAGGGGAACAGGTATGTTGGAAAGGGGAAAAAAGTTTGTGTCCGTGGGTTTGGTGGTTAAGCAACAGTAACATTTGCTGAAGAAACAACATCTGTTATGGTGGGACTGGCATATTTGGATAAGGTGGTATATACTATGTTACCGCTATATAAAAAAATTAAAAAGAAAGAGAAAGGTATATATCCCCATCGCCAGTCGGTGTCCACCGTGCTCCCAGATGGAAAAGGAGAGGTTGGCAACTAGAAAATTAGGTGGAGGATACAGAGCTGGGTGACTCTGAAACTAATAGTAGCCTGAACCGAGTTAGACGCCACTCTGATCTGGAGACTGGGAGCCCTGTTAGCGTCACAGGATCCACACGCCCTCCGAGCCCTGGAACTCCTTTTTAACAACACAGGGGCCATTGGGTACACTGTCCACACGGACAGCTGCTGATGCGCCTGCTGTCCACAGGTGTATCCCCTACGCACACGCGTAGGGGACACACCTGTGGACAGCAGGCGCATCTGCAGCAGCAGGCCTGTTAATGCCACTGGGCTGCACTAGCAGTACTGGTAGGACAGGAGCTGGTCTTAACCGTTCTGCATTACCAACTGTGGTGGCAGCCTGCATCGATGCCCTATCTTGCCTACCTCTGTCCTAAGCCGCAATAGGTTCAACAGATGGAGGTGTGCTCTTTCGGAGCATAATAGAAGACTGCGCACCTCCTTGTTGGCTCCAGCCTCTTTTCTAACCTGGGTACGCCCCAAACCAGGGTGGACCACAATGCACCTCCTGGAGACAAAAGCAGAGTGACACGTCATGAGTGGCATAATTAGCGTCCTATCCGGAACCGCCACTTCAATGATGACCTCATGGCAGCCACGACCCAAACACCTCACCAGTCATCGTCTGACAAACAAGAATGAGGTGACAAGTCATAGGGGCGGGCCTCTGCAAGCCAGTTGGGAGTTGCCTGGCCACATCGTCAGGACACCTGATGCCCTGTGGTCTATATGTGCCCCCCACATAAGGGGCAGGGCCAAAAAGTTCATTAGCGGACCTAGCCTCTGATGCAGTAAGTGCCTGAGCATGCTCAGTAGCATGAAATACAGTCTCTGAAAAAAGACTATCAGCTTCAGCATGCTGTCTAGGCACAACACAGGACTTAGACCCGCCCAGAAGTCCAAGTACCTGTGCAAAGAGGCATTTCGCACAAAGTGTGGGAGCATGCGCTGTATCCCAAAATGAAGACTTAGCCTCAGGAATGGCACAGTCAGGCTGAACATACTCACTAGGCGAAACACTGAAGTAAGGCTGCAGCTAGGGTAATCGGCACACGCATGCGCACTAGCCGCCTCTCCACACTTAGACGTGGAGGACAAAGCATCCAGCTGGACAACCCGAGGCACAGCCCTAAATGGCAGCTGACACCTGGGCGCAACTAGAACCGTAGCAGGTTGCTTGTGTTTACGGCAGCACCGATTCGTAACAAAAAATAACAGCAAAAATAACAGGTGTACTTCTTCCTGTGGATAATCTGATATGATCCTTTTTTCACGGACATGAGCATCGCTAACAAAAGTAGATGATTCACCAAAACAGCATCTGCTTTAATGGATCTCAAGTGCGCCATAAAGTGGCCTCTCCTCCACCTCAAGTTCAATATCACAAATACTCCATTCCACTGTGGTGTCAACCCAATCGCACTTGCTCATAACAGCTCTCAAGTTTCCACCAGCCCTGCTGAGTATGGGGTAACAGACATGGTTGAGTCTGCAGAGCTGTTCAGTCACACTATAGCCTGGGAATCAGAGGTCTGCTCCAAAGCTGCAGTGAGTACAGACAAAGAAGTTATTATTGTAATTATTATTATTATTTATTTATAGAGCACCATTGATTCCATGGTGCTGTACATGAGAACGGGATTACATACAGAATACATATACAAGTAACAATAGACAGACTGGTACAGAGGGAAGAGGGCCCTGCCCTTGCGGGATTATATTGTAAAGGATTTTGGGGAGGAGACAGTAGGTGGGGTGTAGGTTGGGCTTCAGCTATGCACAGTTGTGGGGTCATTGAAGGTTATAGTCATTTCTGAACAGATGAGTTTTCAGTTTCCGTTTGAAGCTTGCGGGTGTAGCAGATAATCTGACGTGTTGAGGCAGCGAGTTCCAGGAGACAGGGGAAATGATCTGCACAGATGGCCAGAAACTTGGTGAGTCGGATCCAGGCCCCGATGGAGAAGGTGCTGAGCCTCATGTACACCCTCAATTCCAAACCGTACATCATCCTGGTGGAGACAATGGGGAACATGATGAGGAGACTCAGATACCTGATTGTAACGATAATTTTGCTATTCGGTCAGGGCAGGAAGAGGTTGTCATGCAGGACTCAGGACGAGGGGAATGAAAAACACAGGGTGATGATGAGGTAGGAGACCCCACTTACTGTCAAACCAAAGTCAGCCAGTCGATGATGTCAACAGAGGAGGATACTACTGACGACGAGTTTACGTTGTGTCTTCATGGACACAGACAAAGTACTGGAAGCACGTCAACAACTGAATCCTCGGCCACAACTCTGCCTCTGAGCATGTCATGTTGGCTATGCAGGTCGCGTAGCTATAAGCCTCCCGTAGCCTGGGACTAGCAGGTAGTAGGCAACTGAATAGATTGTTCTATTATTTCAATTTTATGCATGGTTCTTATTGTTTGTTTTGGGATGGTTAAACAATCATTTATCAACCCAACTGCCTAGAGTCCTTTTCCTGTTGCGTGGTTTTGCTGCATCCTGTGGAGCCCACCAAGTACAAGACTTAAAATGAAGCATAAGTCGCAATGGGAATTTCACTGTGCTACAATGCAGCCTAGCGGGGCTGTGCAACCACCGCCTGCCCCATCAAGTGCATCTGCGTGCTCTTCATCCTCTGTGACTGTGGGGACAGCAGTCACACATGCTTTTTCACGCTGAACTTCCACCCCTTTACTCGCAAGCGGGAGTGTGATTGGCAGGTCGTCACTTGTTTTGGAAGTGGAAACAGATGTTATTGTTGAGCTGTCAGACATCGAGAGAATCACCATTGGATGAAGGCAACATTATAACCACGCCTGCACCTTCGTCACAGATTGGCTGGACTACCTATAGTTAATATTTGCGTTTCAGAAATGGAAAGGAGTGTAGAATGCACATGTGTTGTACCTTGCTTGGCAGCAAAGGAACACTAACTTAGTATTCCAGACAATTTTGGATGACAGAAAAAGTGTCAGCTCTTTGGGCAAATTAAATAGCGTGGCAAAAGTGGGCAGGTGGGTACAGTGGCCGTGTTCTGTGGGTACCAGGACAGTAAAGGAAGCTTCACTTTCTATCCCTCCTAATGATGAAATGCAGCAAGGAATTCCCAGAGTTTGCTATAAAAATAGCATAGCAAAATGTGCATGAGGGTTTAATGCAGAGGTGCTGAAAAATGCTTGGCACCAGTGGGACACAAAATTAGTATAGTAGCCACTGTTTGGATGCCCCTTATGTTCAGCACTGTTTGCTATAAAAATAGCGTAGCAAAATGTGCATGAGGGTTTAATGCAGAGGTGCTGGAGAATGCGTGGCACCAGTGGGACACAAAATTAGTATAGCAGCCACTGTTTGGATGCCACTAAGATTCAGCACTGTTTTCTATGAAAATAGCGTAGCAAAATGTGCATGAGGGTTTAATGCAGAGGTGCTGGAAAATGCTTGGCACCGGTGGGACACAAAATTACAATAGCAGCCACTTTTTGGATTCCACTTATGTCCAGCACTGTTTGCTGTAAAAATAACGAAGCAAAATGTGCATGAGGGTTTATTGCAGAGGTGCTAGAAAATGCTTGGCACCAGTAGGACACATAATTAGTATAGCAGCCACTGTTTGGATGCCACTAAGTTTCAGCACTGTTTGCTATAAAAATAGCGTGACAAAAGTGGGCAGGTGGGTACAGTGGCCGGGTTCTCTGGGTCAGTGGACATGAAAGGAAGCCTCACTTTCTGTCCCTTCTAATGGTGAAATGCAGCAAGGAATTCCCTGAGCTTAGGTACACAGACGCTGTTATCTGAAGCTGTATACAGCGTTTCCACGGACCTGACTGTCACCTATGGCTCTGAGCCCGAGAAAATTAGCCCTGAAAAGGGCTGAAATAAACTTCTGTCCCTAATCTGTAGACCGCTGTGTGTATAGCGTACACAGCCGGAGCAGCGACAGGAGCTGCGTGAGTGGTGACTGTCACCTACACGCAGAAAGCAGATAATGGCGCCATGAGGGAAAATGGCCGTATTTATAATGCAAGGACATGTGACATGGACAGCCCTTGCTTGTCTGGCAAAAAAGATCACTTAGCTTTGTGTGTGTCTGGGATTGGCTGACATGCTGGCCTGCCCCACTGCACGTGCGCTTAGGAAAAAAAAAAAAGGCAATCGCCATTATCCCAGCAGCACTGATCTAAATGCGCCGCCCCCGCACACTATACGCTGAAATTAGATAATAGTGTGAATCACAGAGTGACTCACACTATTACAGTGAAAAGCCAGCTAGTAAATAGCTAGGCTTTTTGCTGATCGAACCCTTTGTGCTGTACATGGACGCCAGCAACATGGGATTAGGAGCAGTGTTGTCACAGGTTCAGAATGGGAGAGAGAGAGGAATTTCCTACGCTAGCAGGAAGCTTCAGCCTACTGAAAATTACAGCTCTTTCAAATTGGAGTTCCTTGCCATCGTCTGGGCTATCACTGAGAGGTTCAAGCACTATCTAGCAGCCACTAAGTTCACAGTCTTCACTGACGACAATCCTCTTACCCATCTAGATATAGCAAAGTTGGGCACATTAGAACAATGCTGGGCAGCTCGGTCATCCAACTATGACTTTACCATCAAATACAGAGCTGGACGTAAGAAAGCAAATGCAGATGCTCTGTCAAGAATGCCCCACTTACAAGAAGAGGGAAAGGAAATAGATGAGCTAGAAGAGATAGAGTTAACTGCCATCCATCACAAAAGAACATGCCAATGTCAACAAACTGGTTCTAGACCAAAAGAGGCAACCTTGAACCCCTTATCACATTTTAGTTGAAAAGAGACACAGGACAGTAATCCCGCTGTCAGCTTAATCAAGAGACTGGTAAGCCAAACTGATTCTCGTCTTGCACCAGAGGCTCCACAAGAAGCCCAACATCTGTGGAAGAACAGGAACAAGTTGTTTTTCCACCGGGGAACATTCTGTAGACGATTCATCAATCCAAAAACTCACGAGATGAGGTGGCAAGTGATAATACCAAAAAGAGATGTCCCAATAGTGTTAGGAGCGTACCACAATGATGCTGGACACTTCAGTTGGAAGAAACTTGAGATGTTACTCCGTGAAAGATTCTACTGGGTTGGAATGAGATCTTCTATCGAAAACTGGTGTAGAAATTGTGGTCCACGTGCTTTGAGAAGAAAAGACAGAGATAGTCAAAGAGCACCACTGCAGCCTATTGTTGCCAAACAACCTCTAGAACTCTAGAACTAGTCGCCTTAGACCATGTGCAGTTAACACCGAGTACCAAAGGTTATACTTACGCCCTTACCATTGTAGACCACTATTCAAGATTCCTTGTAGTAGTACCAGTCAAGGACTTAACAGCACAAACAACAGCAAAAGCGTTTCAAGACTACTTTTGCAGACGTCATGGTTATACAGAGCACATAATTGCAGATCAAGGACCAGCGTATGAAGCAGAAGTTTTTCAAGAGTTATGTAATATGTATGGTTGTAAAAAGATTCGTACTACATCCTATCACCCTCAAAGAAATGGAATGTGTGAGAAAATGAATCAGATCGTCATTGACATGCTAAAGATCCTACTATTGGAAGATAGGAACAAATGGCCAGAAAAATTGCCTGACCTAGTGGATATGTATAACAACATCTCCGTAAAGTCTACAAACTTCACCACAGCTTATCTTACGCGAGCAAGACAAGGAAGATTACCCGTCGACTAAAGCTGGTGTCACACATAACGACAACGACGTCGCTGCAACGTCACCATATTCTGTGACGTAGCAGCGACCATAGATGATCGTTAGTAAGCTGTCAAACATGTTATATAAAGCAGCGACGGAGCAGCGATCATAGCGTCGTCGACGGTCGTTGTGTGGTTTCAGACGTAGCGTAGCGTCGCTGCTGCGGTGTCAAACACAAGGATTATCAGCTTATCAGCATGGCACAGCGGGATAGCAGCGATCAAAAAATGACCTGGAACATTCAGGAGCGAGCAACGATTTCGCAGCAGGGGTCTGATCGTTGTTATGTGTCACACACAGCGACGTCGCTGTTGAGGTCGCTGCAACGTCACAGAATATGGTGGCGTTGCAGCGACGTCGTTGTCGTTGTCGTTATGTGTGACACCAGCTTTAGACATGGGAGTCCTAAACCCTGAAGACCATCCACAAAGTGATTGGAATACAGCTCGTCAAGCTCAATACAAGAAGTTTTAAGAATGTGTTGAAAGGAATTTAGACCACAGTAGGGAAAAACAAAAAAGCAAAAGCTGTATCATTGACACCTGGAGAAAGGATACTAAAAAGAAAAAGAAGACTTCACTAGAGTTGAGCGCAGTTCGCGGTTCTCCAGTTCGCAGTTCTCCAGTTCGCAGTTCGAGTGATTTTGGGGGGTGTTCTAGATCGAACTAGAACTCGAGCTTTTTGCTAAAAGCTCAACAGTTCGAGTTACGTTCGAGAACTGTTCTAGCAGCAAAAGCAGAGCTTTTTACAGCTACAGTGTGCAGGGAGCCATCGCTAGCAGCCTGCCAGAAGCTGGTAACCAAGATAAACATCGGGTATCCAAGCAAAGCGCTTTGGTTAGTAACCCGATATTTACCCTGGTTACGTGTGCAGGGAGCCGACACTGCCCCCTCCTGCACTCGGCATGTACATGTACACACACACTCACACACTCACACTCACCTGTCCCCAGCCATGCAGTCCATGACACTGACGTCCTCAGCGCAACATGGCCCTGCTAGGCTCCACCCACTTTGCACTCCACCGCCCGCACACATGGCCCTGCTAGGCTCCGCCCACCTTGCACTCTGCACACATGGTCCCGCTAGGCTCCGCCCACCTGGCACTCTGCACAAATTGCCCCGCTAGGCTCCGCCCACCTGGCACTCTGCACGCATTACCCTGCTAGGCTCCGCCCACCTGGCACTCTGCACACATTACCCCGCTAGGCTCTGCCCACCTGGCACTCTGCACACATGGCCCCGCTAGGCTCCGCCCACCTAACACTCTGCACACATGGCCCCACTAAGCTCCGCCCACCTAGCACTCTGCACACATTGCCCCGCTAGGCTCCGCCCACCTGGCACTCTGCGCACATTACCACGCTAAGCTCAGCCCACCTGGCACTCTGCACACATTACCCCACTAGGCTCCGCCCACCTGGCACTTTGCAAACATGGCCCCGCTAGGCTCCGCCCACCTCACACTCTGCACACATGGTCCAGCTAGGCTCCGCCCACCAGGCACTCTGCAAACATGGTCCCGCTAGGCTCCGCCCACCTGGCACTCTGCACACATTACCCCGCTAGGCTCCGCCCACCTCAAACTCTGCACACATTGCCCCTCAATGATCCGCCTACCTTGCATTCTGCACACATTACCCCGCTAGGCTTCGCCCACCTGGCATTCTGCACACATGGCCCCGCTAGGCTCCGCCCACCTGACACTCTGCACACATGGCCCCGCTAGGCTCCGCCCACCTGGCACTCTGCACACATTACCCCGCTAGGCTCTGCCCACCTGGCACTCTGCACACATGGCCCCGCTAGGCTCTGCCCACCTGGCACTCTGCACACATGGCCCCGCTAGGCTCCGCCCACCTGGCACTCTGCACACATTACCCCCTAGGCTCCGCACACCTTGCACTCTGCACACATAATCCCACTAGGCTCTGCCCACCTGGCACTCTGCACACATGGTCCCGCTAGGCTCCGCCCACCTGGCACTCTGCACATATGGTCCGGCTAGTCTCCGCCCACCTGACACTGCACACATTACCCCGCTAGGCTCCGCCCACCTGGCACTCTACAGACATTACCCCGCTAGGCTCCACCCACCTGATACTCTGCACACATTACCTGGCTAGGCTCCGCCCACCTCACACTCGGCACACATGGCCCTGCTCGGCTTACCTGCGGTGATGAAGTCCCGACCTCAGCGCTGTCACTGTCCTCCATGGCCGCCGCTTGTCACATCACCTTCTGTCACTTCCGACCCCAGACTGTGACTAGCGGTGACGTCACGGGCCGCTCGCGATACTTGGCTGTGAAGGTTATTGAACTCAGTGACAGGTGCTGTCAGCAGTGCAGGAGATCAGCGCAGGTAATGTACCTCGCTGACAGCAGCACTTGTCATCCCCTGCAGTGACCTGGGCTGACCTATTGATGTTAGCTCCGGTCACTGCATTGCTCTCCCAGCCAATGGGGAACATCCTGCTCTTCATTGACTGGGACAGTGTGGATCGTTATGGGAACCCCTTGGATTACAGCAGACCTGGATTTGTTTTTCTTTCTAATAAATTGGTGAAAGATGGAATGTGTTGGGGAGTATTTTTTCAAATAAAAATATGTTTGTCGTCTATTTTTTATTTCTTACTGACTGGGTTGGTGATGTTGGGTATCTGATAGACGCGTGACATCACTAACCCCATGGCTTGATGCCAGGTGACATTACATATCTAGTATTAACCCCATATATTACCCTGTTTGCCACCGCACCAGGGAACGGGATGAGCTGGGGTAAAGCACCAGGATTGGCACATGTAATGGATGCGCCACTTCTGAGGTGGCTGCGGCATGCTATTTTTAGGCTGGGGAGAGTCCAATAACCATGGACCTCCCTAGTCTTAGAATATCAGACCCCAGCTGTCTGCTTTACCTTGGCTTGTGATCCAATTTTAGGGGACCCCCCACGTGTTTTTTTTTTAAAATTATTTATTTAATTTAAAATAACAGCGTGGGGTGCCCTCAGTTTTGGATTACCAGCCAAGGTGAAGCTGTCAGCTGTGGTCTGCAGGCTGCAGCCATCTGCTTTACCCTAGCTGGCTACAAAATTAGGGGTAATCCCACGTCATTTTTTTTCCATTGTTTTGGCTAAATACAAGGCTAAGCACCCCTTAGTGCCACATGAAAGGCACCAAAGGGTGCAAAATTACAAAATGCAGGAGAGTGGGACATTATGTGTCTTTCTGCCATTATAATGACAGAAAAAACTGATATGAAGTGTACAAGCCCAAGAAAATCACCAGAGCGCTCTACGCTGTTAAAAGCAGTAGAAAATGGCACTGGATTGAACATGTGACCGCCTCATGTAGGTTGAAGCTATGGATCTGTACCGCCCTGGGGGATCGGCTGCTCTCCGCCGAGCTGCTCGGATCCGGGCTCGGGTTGACGGTGGCTCGATCGCCTCCGGACCGGGGGCCACGCGCTCTGGAAAGGGGGGTTTGGTTGTTTGGTTTGGGCTGGACCGGTTTCACGGCCGGAGCTGCGGTGACCGGTAACAGTTTGTGACGCCACCCATGGGTCGTGGTGAGGTGATGGGCACCACCGCTGCGGTGAGGGTGCGGGGGCTCGTCCGGGAGCGGTGGTGGGTCGCAGCTAGGTGTTGACCCCTCTGTTGGTAGGGGGTTTGTTGGTCCCGGGGCCAGGTGGCAGTAGCGGGGGGTTGCAGGACGCAAGGGCTCGCTTGCAGCGCAGTGCCTGATGGCACTGGTGTACTCACGATTAAACCACACAGAGTCAATGGTAAACCAAGTTCGGTGTAGATCGGTGCCCGCAGCCGGCGGCGTGTGTCCCCAGTGAGGTTGTTGATGTCGACATTCACCTGCACCTTTAAATTTGCTATAGTGACTACTATGCTTCAGCAACGGTAGTCCGCTCCCCGGCTTTTGGGTCCCGGAGGAGCCCTTTTGCTCACAGGCGCTGGCCCTTTAGATCTCTGGCCCTTGGCGGTGGCTCTTATCCGGAATCGGTGGGCTGTTGCCGTCTATCGGGACTTTGGGTGGGAATGAACCCCTGAGGTCCAGACCGCAATCAGTAGATTTGTCTGAGCCCGGTTGCTTCTGGGCTAGAACGGGGTCTGAGTACCCTGCCTGGTGCTCCGGTTGACTTGTTAGCTCCCCGGTTCGGGTCCGAAGGGTCACAACCCTCTTTTCGATCCCTACGGTTCCGCAGTTCAGTCCCTGACCGGACTCCTGCAGACGGCCACCACCGTCTGCCTGCCTGACCGTTTCAAGGGGTCCTAGGCTCCGTCCTTGGCCCCTGACTCTCAGCTCGCCACTTTTACTCCTCTCCCTACTCCTCTCCCCACTCGACTCACTTGTTTTTTCCCTGCCTCAGGCCAGCAGACTCCTTGGAGGGCGTGCCTATCCACCTGGCTCTGCCCACCTGGTGTGCCTTGCTAGACCTGAGGGAGGCGGTCAGGACTTGTTGGCTGCTGGTGCCTCACTGGGGTGGGGGTGTGTGTGGTGTTGTGTGTTGTTACCTGTGACCCCTGGGGGTCCAGGGCATCAGAGATCCTGGGTAAATTTATGTATTTTCCCTCCTTCAGTTTTTTTGCAGTACGCAAAAAAACGGAAGGCACACTTATGACATACGGACCGTATATGGAATAGAAACGGATGCCACATGGATGCACCCATAAAAAAACAAACCATTTTTTACAGACCGCAAAAACGGATCGGTCGTGTGAATGTAGCCTTATTCTGATCTGCCGTTTATAAACAGCAGGCAGAAATAAGTGAATAGCGCCCACCAGCGTCAGAAAATCTCCGGGGTTTCAGGGGGTAGCTGAGACCCTGGAGATCATGATTTAGGCCATTTTTTCCGGTCCCCGCTCACGTGATCACCTGTATACACCGTATACCGATGATCATATTACAGTAAATGACAGCGTCGGTAAAAAATTATTTATCTCCCATCTGGTATGAAGAAACATGATAAATCTCCTCCCTGGTCCCCTTCGGTCCCCCACTGTCGCCAAAGTCCCCCCCCTGACCCACTCCCGGAAATCCAAGATGGCCGCACGCACAGCAGTGCGCCGGCCGCATTCACCCTACTCCTCTGATTTCTGTCGCATGTGCCATGACACATGCGACAGAAAACTCCTCCCCAGGCCCTGCCAGGTCACTCCCTATAACACCACCGGTGTTCCCCGGTGTCCCACGGTACCTGTGCAGCGTTGATCCCCCGCGGCCCTCTCCTTCACAATAGACGCTGCCGCATGCACAGAGCGGCTGTCAGATCAGCTTCCTGTGTTCAGACACAGTGAGTGGTGGTTATGCATCTGTAAGCTAAATGGGCGGCACGGTGGCTCAGTGGTTAGCACTGCAGTCTTGCGGTGGTGAGGTCCTGGGTTCAATTTCCACCCAGGACACCATCTGCAAGGAGTTTGTATTTTCTCCCCGTGTTTGCGTGGGTTTCCTCTGGGTAATCTGGTTTCCTCCCACACTCCAAAGACATACAGATAGGGAATTTAGTTTGTGTGCCCCAATGGGGACAGTGTTCCCAATGTATGCAAAGCGCTATGGAATTAATAGCACTATATAAATGAATAAATTATTATTATTACTGCAATGCCCCTGCTCATGAGGTAAGGAACATAGTTGATCAGGAGAGCTATACTACATTTCCAAATGGAGGCATTTGATTTTATAATTGCCCTGCTGAACGACTACCAAACATGAGAGTCCGTTATACGCCACAAGAAAACATATCTAAATAGTGAGCTCTGTTGTTTAGTATTCATTCAGCTGGATAACTAGACTTAAAGGGGTATTCCATCTCCAAGATCCTATCCCCAATATATAGTAGGTGGAATAGCAATAATATCAGCAAATACCAATATTTGGAAATGTAGAATAGTTCTCCTGATTAGGCATGCCCTTACTGCAGGGCATTGCAGCTTTGGTAGCAACCATTACGACATGGACTCTGCTGCTGTGGACCCGGGGAGAGTGGGTGCAGATTCATTGCACCCATACTCCTCACATGGAGGGTTTGCACTCCTAGAAAATGGGGGATACGTTCCCTGAGTGTCTCCCCCCATATTCTAGACGGTCCAGAGTCGTCGTGGGACCCCCTTATTTTTTTTCTTACAATAAATTAGTGAAAGAAGGAATGTTTTGGGGAGTGATTTTTCAAATAAATTTTTTTTGTCGATTTTTTTGTTAGCACTGACAGTTTATGATGTCGGGTATCTGATAGACGCCATGACATCACAAACTGCTGGGCTTGATGTCAGGTGACTTTACAGCTAGTATCAACCCTATTTATTACCCCGTTTGCCACTGCACCAGGGCACTGGATGAGCTGGGGTGAAGCGCCAGAATTGGCGCATCTAGTGGATGCGCCACGTCTGGGGTGCCTGCGGCCTGCTATTTTTAGGCTGTGAAGGCCCAATAACTATGTACCTTCCCACCCTGAGAATACCAGACCACAGCTGTCCGCTTTACCTTGGCTGGTGATCCAATTTGGGGGGGACCCTACTTTTTTTTGCATTTATTAATATTTATAAAATAATTATAAAAAAAGAGCCTGGGGTGACCTCCACATTGGATCCCCAACCACAATAAAGCTGCCAGCTGTGGTTTTCAGGCTACAGCCGTCTGCTTTACCCTAGCTGGCTATCAAAAATGGGGGGACCCAACGTCATTTTTTTTTTAACTATTTTTTAAATAGAAAAAATTAATGGGCTTCCCTGTATTTTGATTGCCAGCCAAGGTAACGCCAGGCAGATGGGGGTGGCGACCCGTAGCTGTCTGCTTTATCTGCACTGAGAATCAAAAATACCGCGGAGCGCTACGTCATTTTTTTTAAAGATTTATTTTTACAGCACTGTCATGTCAGGCAATCAAAATACAGGGAAGCTCTTTTTGTTTTTAGTTATTTAAATAAATAATTAAAAAAAATATATATGGGCTCCCGCTGCATTTATTGTATTGCTAGCTAAGGGTAATCCAAGCAGCTACTGGCTGCTAACCCCCACTGCTTTGTGTTACCTCCACTGGCAATGGAAAATCCAGGGAAGCATTTTTTATTTTTTTTGCCAAAAAACTACAAAAAAAATGACGTGAGCTTCGCCATATTCTTGTATGCTAGCCAGGTACAGCAGGCAGCAACGGGCTGCCCCCAACCCCCAGCTGCCTATTTGTACCCGGCTGGGAACTAAAAATATAGGGAAGCCCTTTTTTTACTTAATTCATGAATTTTATGAAATAATTGAAAAAAAAAACCAATGTAGGCTTCGCCACATTTTTGTGTCCAGCCGGGTACAACTAGGCAGCTGGGGATTGGAATCCCCAGCACAGGTTAGCCCGAGGTTTCTGGGCCCCTCTGCTGAAAATTGCAGTCCGCACCCGCCCCAGAAAATGGCGCTCTCATAGAAGCGCCATCATCTGGCGCTGTATCCAACTCTTCCAACAGCCCTGAAGCCGGGTGGCTTGCTGGGTAATAATGAGTTAATACTAGCTTTGCTTTACTAGCTAGTATTAAGTCAGAGATTTTTAATGTCAGGCACGTTTTACCCGGCCATTAAGAATCTCCAATAAAGGGTTAAAAAAAACACGACACAGAAAAAAAATACTTTAATAGAAATAAATACACAGACACACTTAGAGACTCCATCTTTATTACCCCCTCTCAGCCCTCCATGATCCTGCTCTTCTGTCTTCTTTCCCCTTCAACACATGCAGCTCTGTCTGCTCCATCAGACAGCAGTGCATGGGAGAAGATGCTGTGCTCCGTGCAGAAATCACTCTGTGAGAGTGACCACAGGCTCCCGGCTGTAAGCGGTGGCACGGGTTGCCATAGCAACGCTGCTCCAATTATGTGATTCCGGTGCCGCTGCGTGCTGGTAGTGGGACGTCCCCGTCACTGCTACCATGCGCGTTGCTATGGCAACGGTGATCTCCGGTATTGACCGGCTGTCTCAGCCGGTCAGGAGCCGGCTTCTGCGGATGCTGGTAACCAATGTAAATATTGGGTAACCAAGAAGCCCTTTCCTTGGTTACCCGATGTTTACCTTCGTTACCAGCGTCTGTCGTTCTCACGCTGCCAGTGCCGGCTCCCTGCTCCCTGCACACATAGCCAGACTACACATCGGGTAATTAACCCGATGTGTACTCCGGCTAGGAGTGCAGGGAGCCAGCGCTAAGCGGTGTGCGCTGGTAATCAAGGTAAATATCAGGTTGGTTACCCAATATTAACCTTAGTTACCAGGCGCAGCATCGCTTCCACGCGTGCTGCTGGCTGGGAGCTGGTCACTGGTTGTTGGTGAGATCTGCCTGTGTGACAGCTCACCAGCAACCCGTCTAGCGATGCTCCAGCGATCCCTGCCAGGTCAGGTTGCTGGTGGGATCGCTGGAGCATCGCTTAGTGTGACGGTAACTTAAGGGAACGGGGAAGCAGAGCGGGGAGTCGACCGTGTGCTAGAGCATGTCTCCGGTATACGGTGATATACAAACGTGCACCGTGTAACAGAGAGATGCAATGACAGGTTCTAGCATGAGGCGTCATAGTCATGTGACCAGTCTGTAGCCAATGAGATAACAGATACGTGACTGGTCACATGTTATTTTGATGACGTCACGTAGGTCCTGCATCACTGCTGGTTAACAGGAGGATGCAGCGATTATCGGAAGGAATAGCGGCAGGAGACAGAGTGCAGGATGCATCCCGGGGACAGGTAAGTGGTATGGCAATATTTATTAACTGTATGTGTACTTTTGTAATGCATTTTTATGTGTTTGTGATTGCCTCCTATTGTTTTATATGGGTTCGAGAGGTTCGCCGAACCGGTTCGCCGAATCGAACTCGAACCAGACCTCGGTTCGACGGACCGAGCTCGAGCTGAACTGCGACTGGTTCGCTCATCTCTAGACTTCACAAACTTGATGATCAATGGGAAGAAGAACCTTACATTGTCCAAATATCTAACTTTGACAACAAAAAAGTCTGCATTATTAGCAAATATGAAGGAAAAAAATCAACATCTGTTTCTAGAGACCATTTAAAGAAAGAAATGCCCAGAACTGTTAACGCCAAAAGAAAATACAAAAGTAATTGTAAATCTAACTCAACCTGAACCAAAGAAGAAAATGATCCATAATTGCCGCAATAGAATGGAGCCATAGTCATACCTTGTATCACCTTTCCAAAAGTACCAGAAGAGCCTGTAACAAGACAAACACTTGTACCAGTACAAGAACCAGAACAAATCTCAGGGGAAGTTGAACCAGAACGTTCTGCAAACATTGACCTTGTCAATCCTACAGAAAGAGTAAGAACACGTAGATACTTACCAAGTCAACCTACCATACCAAGTGTAGTACAAAACACAGACAACATTGACACACCAGAGTTGCGTAGGTCAAACAGAAGCAACATTGGTCAGCCCCCATCCAGATTAGGAGAGTGGGTATACAACTAAAAATTGTCATCAAATGCATATATTAACTGTATGTAAAATGTAAATAATGTATATTAAGCATGTTGACCCTACAGAGACTGACCTGTATGGACTTTTGGGTTACTAAAAACTGTTCATAACATTTGTCTAAGAACTGTGCCTTCCATTGGGAAGAATCTAGGTTTTCCCCCATCCTTTGTTTTTATGGACCTAAGCCACAGGACTGGAGTGGCACAAAAACATTTCTATATAGTTGCACATATTGTGATTTTCATTGGGCTAACCCAGGAACTGAACTTTTGTTCCCAATACCCTAAAAGGAGAGCCGGAAGTCGCAGGGAGGGTCTGCAGCAGAGCAGGCTGAGACTCCCATCACCATTATAACCGGTGATGTGCTCCCTAGGACAGTCCCCACAGGGAACAGTCACCAGGACGTTGGGAGAGGTCCACCGGATAGTGGCTTCAGAGACCTTGGGTGGTGGGAAGGAAAGTGTACGGAGCACTAAACCTGTTGCAAGTGTATATATATGTTATTTATTGCCATTTAAAAATAATAATATATATTTTGCAGATTTTCTTGTTTTGCAGCCCACGGAGGTGCTGGTCTTAACCAAGGGGGAATGCAGCACCCTGGGGTATGCTACCCCAGTGGTGTGCAGGATCATAAGGCTTTCTAGAATATCCTCTGCCGACAACCCACACTTCACACACAGGTAGGGGCACATTCCCTGAGAAATGGGCGCAACATGTAGAGGGTTAACAGTGGGCAGATAGATTTGAGACCCAATCCCTTAGCTGTTAGCCTGGGGAAGGGGCGTGGCTAGTGGGAAGCAACAGGAGTTGCTGGGCAATGAAAAATGACAGTTGAAGGAGTAACAGTTGAAAGGAGTCAGTGAGTGAGAAAGGTGTAAGGATTGTAAGGAGACCCCAAAGGGCGACTAGGAGGTAGTAGCCTGAGGGTAGACAGATCCCAGGTACTATGCACAACAGGGTACTGGACCCCAGAGTAGAGGACAACTCCAGGCAGTCTGCTGATCCAGCCGTGTGTGGTGACTTCCAGGGTACCACAAAACCCATAGGCTCAGGGACAGAACCTCATATATAGGACCCAGGAGAGGGTACCAAGAAGTATCCTACCCCACAAGGGACCGCGAGGCCTGTCATACTGGACATGGAAAGAAAAGGAGCGGAGCACCGCAGGTCACCGACAGCTTCAGGCAAGTGGACCAGCAGCTCTTTATGTGAACGGACGGCTCAACTGGGTCAGCACTGAAACAAAGGAAAGTCGGTTGACCAGCCGTACCAAACTGCACTTGCAACATCAAGTGAGTAAATACCGATTAATCTGTATGAACTGTGTCGTGTCTATTACTGGCGCACCACAAGGCGCAGCACACTTACATGGGACTTAGGCCCCTACTGGCGGAGGGCGCGAACACACTTGCTGCTATACCATCTGTCCCTAAAACCACAGCAGCAGCGGGACATCTTATTACCGTAACCTGCCGGTGGCATCACGATTCACGAGTGATATACAAAATAACCCTGTTACCGAGCGCCCCCAGGGCACGGAACCGGGCACGGCCACCTGTGACAGTGATCGCCATAATCGACCGCCCGAAACCGAGTATCCCAAGGGCCTGGGGCGTGGCAGCGCTCTACATATATGTTTGTTTAATTTTGTTTATTGATTGCAATATTAATGAAGACTTTGTATTCAGTTGTCTATTTATAATAATCCTTGGGCTTATGTTTGATGACTTTTCTATATTTCTTTACTTTGTTTGGAAAGTCTATGAGCTTTGACCTACCTGGACGAACTTTGTCTGCTGATCCATCCTATGTGATGGAATTGAAGACACCTTGAATATGAATGAGCTTTCTTGTACTAACGCTACCTGCTGATCCTTTTACTTGGAGTTTTGAAGATACCATATTTTGAATGTCTATGACTTTTCCTGCACAAAATTTTGCCTGCTGACTTACCTACCTAATTGCACTGAAGACACTTTGAATGCCTATGACCTTTCCTGGCTTAAATTTGCCCGCTGATTCATTATCTTGAATGCCTGAGTTTTTCTGAACAAATTTTGTCTGCTGATTTATCTACCTCATGATATGAAGACACTTTTTTCGAATAACAGCCTACAAAATTAGCCAGCCTACCTGTGCATGGGCTTCACCTCTGTGGAGCATGGAATACACCCTGTTCGATGTGAATAGTGCAGCAGAAAAAAGAGAAATTACAGCTCCCAATGATTGGATAAAAATTCCTGGCTTTATTACAAACTTACTAGATTAAAATCCAAATAACCAAAGATTCCTAAGGTAAAATCACATGACCTCAAGCAGTAAAGGGCTACGTGTTTTAGACTTAAAACTCCTGTGTCAAAGCTTAGTTTGTTTGATTCCTAATTGTCCTTTATGTGATGTCCATCATAGGAGACATGTGAGAATGGGATTCCAATGCTGTATTTCATAGATATTCTCCAACATATCCAAGTATCTCAGTGTCTCCCACTATATCTTGACCATAGGAACATGGTCAAAGCATAGCAATAAATTTGTACGATTATTAAGCAAAGATTTACAAAAGTAATTTTACAATCTTCCATAATATATAAAAAAATTAAATAGAAGAAAAAATATCCCTTTATATTTGAAACAATGATACCTAATGTTACCTGATGAGAAGAAAAGGTCAGTATAATAGACATCATATAGAGGTTTTTTTTATATAGGAATATTTTCTTTGTTTCCATTAGGCAATGAATCCAACTACTGTTTGCTCATGTCAAGCTTGTTCCCTGGCGATGTCTTGGTTAATGTTGGTTGTTATCTCACCTTTTTTCTACTTGTTTTATTAAGCATTTAATACAGTATTTAATGCCTTCTAAGGCTCCATTCACACATCCGTGAAAATCACGCACGTGTTTCACGGACGTGTCAAAGGTGCGTTTTCCCCTCCGTGAGCCGTGTTTATGGCACTATGTGTGTTCTCCGTGTGTTATTCATGATAACACACGGAGAACGAGAACTTTCAACTGGCGTCGCTGTCCGTGGTGCTGAACTTCGGTCTCCAGCCCTGCTGACTCCCCACTGCTGCTGCTTCCGGCCGCAGTGACGTGAATATTAAATTAGCATAATGAGCGGCAGTCGGCAGCAAGGGACAGCAGCGGCAGAGACAGAAGGGTAGGAGAAGGTGAGTAAAGATTTGTCATTTTTTTCTCTGACACGTGAGTTTTTTCCGGCGCGTGTCACATGGGACCGCATCCACACTACATCCATGTGTTCCGCATGCGGGCCGTGTGACACCCGTGATGCCGGAGAAAACGGGGACATGTCTACGTGTGGAACACACGGACACGCGTATGCTCCACACGTACACATGTTCCATGGCAAAACATGCACGTGTGCGCAGCCCCATTGATTTTAATGGGTCTCTGGTACATGCAGAAATGGACCTAACATGTACCGGAGAAACGTGCGTGTGAAGGGGGCCTAACATGTAGAGATATGTCCAGATTAAGACCGGTTTTCCGCTTGAAACACGTAGTCCTCTGTCTACACTGCTGTTTTAACGTTTAAAGTTTTGCTTTTAGATATAGTGTTTATGCGGCTGCTGGTAAGGTTTCTTCTTTTTATCACTAACCAATAGAGATGAGCCACCCCCCTAGCGTTCGAGTTCAGTTCGGTTCGTCGAACGGAGGCTCAGTTCGACGAACGTTTGACGAACCGTTCGACAAACCATTTAAACCCCATGGTCTGGGGAGGCTTCGGACTGCAATTCGCAGCAGAGGGGCCCAGAAACCTCGGGCTAACCTGTGCTGCGCATTCCAATCTTCAGCTGCCTAATTGTACCCGGCTGGACACAAAAATGGGGTGAAGCCCATGTCGTTTTTTTTTTTTTTTAAATTTCATGAAATTCATGAAATAATTAAAAAAAGGGCTTCCCTATATTTTTAGTTCCCAGCCGTGTACAAATAGGCAGCTGGGGGTTGGGGGCAGCCCGTAGCTGCCTGCTGTACCTGGCTAGCATACAAAAATATGGCAAAGCTCACGTCATTTTTTGTTTTTTTTTGGCAAAAAAAATAGAAAATGCTTCCCTTGATTTTCCATTGCCAGTGAAGATAACACCAAGCAGTGGGGGTTAGCAGCCAGTAGCTGCTTGGATTACCCTTAGCTAGCAATACAAAAAATGCAGCGGGAGCCAATATATTTCTTTTTTAATTATTTATTTAAATAACTAAAAAAAAAAAATGGGCTACCCTGTATTTTGATTGCCTGACATCACAGTACTGTAAAAAAAAATCATTAAAAAAAATGACGTAGCACTCCTTGGTGTTTTTGATTCTCAGTGCAGATAAAGCAGACAGCCACGGTTTGCCACCCCCATCTGCCTGGCGTTACTTTGGATGGCAATCAAAATACAGGGAAGCCCATTAATTTTTTTCATTTAAAAAAATAGTTAAAAAAAAAAATGACGTGGGGTCCCCCCATTTTTTATAGCCAGCTAGGGTAAAGCAGACGGCTGTAGCCTGAAAACCACAGCTGGCAGCTCTACCGTGGTTGGGGATCCAATGTGGAGGTCACCCCAGGCTCTTTTTTATAATTATTTTATAAATGATAATAATTACAAAAAAAAAGTAGGGTCCCCCCCAAATATGATCACCAGCCAAGGTAAAGCAGACAGCTGTGGTCTGGTATTCTCAGGGTGGGAAGGTGAATAGTTATTGGCCCTTCACAGCCTAAAAATAGCCAATCCTGGTGCTTCACCCCAGCTCATCCCATGCCCTGGTGCAGTGGCAAACAGGGTAATAAATGGGGTTGATACCAGCTGTAAGGTCATGGCGTCTATCACATACCCGACATCACAAACTGTCAGTACTAACAAAACAAATAGACAAAAAAAAATGTATTTAAAAAAACACTCCACAAAACATTCCCTCTTTCACCAATTTATTGTAAGGAAAAAAAATAAGGGGGTCCCACGATGACTCTGGACCGTCTAGAATATGGGGGGACACGCTCAGGGAACGTATCCCCCATTTTCTAGGAGTGCAGACCCTCCATGTGAGGAGTGTGGGTGCAATGAATCTGCACCCACTCTCCCCGGGTCCACAGCAGCAGAGTCCATGTCGTAAGTGTTGCTACCAAAGCTGCAACGCCCTGCTCATGAGGTGAGGGCATGCCTAATTAGGAGAACTATTCTACATTTCCAAATATTGGTATTTGCTGATATTATTGCTATTCCACCAACTATATATTATGGATAGGATCTTGCAGATGGAATACCCCTTTGAGTCCAGTTATCCAGCTGAATGAATACTAAACAAAAGAGCTCGCTATTTAGACATGTTTTCTTGTGGCGTATAACGGACTCTCATGTTTGGTAGTCGTTCAGCAGTGCAACTATAAAATCAAATACCTCCATTTGGAAATGTAGTATAGCTCTCCTGATCAACTATGTTCCTTACCTCATGAGCAGGGCATTGCAGTAGCTTACAGATGCATGGTTACCACCACTCACTGTGTCTGAACACAGGAAGCTGAGCTGACAGCCACTCTGTGCATACGGCAGCGTCTATTGTGAAGGAGGGGGCCGCGGGGGATCAACGCTGTACAAGTACCGTGGGGCACTGGGGAACACCGGTGAGGTTATAGGGGGTGACCTGGCAGGGCCTGGGGAGGAGTTTTCTGTCGCATGTGTCATGGCACATGCGACAGAAATCAGAGGAGTAGGGTGAATGCGGCCGGCGTGCTGCAGTGCGCATGGCCATCTTGGATTTCCGGGAGCGGTCGGGGGGGGCACCTTGGCGACATCGGGAGACCAGAGGGGACCGGGGAGGAGGTTTATCTCCCATCTGACATGTTTGTTCATGCCAGATGGGAGATAAATAATTTTTTACAGGCGCTGTCATTTACTGTAACGTGATCATCGGTATACGATGTATACCGGTGATCACGTGAGCGGGGACCGGAAAAACCGGCCTGAATCATGATCTCCAGGGTCTCAGCTATCCCCTGAAACCCCAGAGATTTTCTGACGCTGGGGGGCGCTATTCACTTATTTCTGCCTGCTGTTTATGAATGGCAGATCAGAATAAGGCTTCATTCACACGAACGATCCGTTTTTGCGCTCCGATCCATTTTTTTGACGGGGGCATCCATGTGGCATCCGTTTCCGTTCCGTATACGGTCTGTATGTCATCCGTTTGTCATCCGTGTGCCTTACGTTTTTTTTGTGTACTGCAAAAAACTGAAGGAGGGAAAATACATAAATTTACCCAGGATCCATAGCTTCAACCTACATGAGGCGGTCACTCCAGTGCCATTTTCTACTGCTTTTCACAGCGTAGAGCGCTCTGGTGATTTTCTTATGCTTGTACACTTCATATCAGTCTTTTCTGTCATTATAATGGCAGAAGGACACATAATGTCCCACTCTCCTGCATTTTGTAATTTTACACCCCTTGGTGCCTTTCATGTGGCACTAAGGTGTGCTTAGCCTTGTATTTACCAAAAAAATAAATACATTTTAAAAAAAAATGACGGGTTCTCCCTATTTTTGATAGCCAGCTAGGGTAAAGCAGACGGCTGCAGCCTGCAGACCACAGCTGGCAGATTCACCTTGGCTGGTAATCCAAAACTGAGGGCACCCCACGCTGTTATTTTAAATTAAATAAATGAATTAAAAAAAAAACACGTGGGGGTCCCCCCAAATTTAGATCACCAGCCAAGGTAAAGCGTACAGCTGGGGTCTGATTTTCTCAGACTAGGGAGGTCCATGGTTATTGGACTCTCCACTGCTTAAAAATAGCAGGCCGCAGCCGCCCCAGAAGTGGCGCAACCATTAGATGTGCCAATCCTGGTTCTTCGCCCCAGCTCATCCCGTTGCCCTGGTGCAGTGGCAAACGGGGTAATATATGGTGTTAATACCAGATGTGTAATGTCACCTGGCATCAAGCCCTGGGGTTCGTGAGGTCAGGCGTCTATCAGATACCCGACATCACCAACCCAGTCAGTAATAAAAAAAAAATAGACGACAAACACATTTTTATTTGAAAAAACACACCCCGACACATTCCCTCTTTCACCAATTTATTAGAAAGAAAAACAAATCCAGGTCTGCTGTAATCCAAGGGGTTCCCATGACGATCCATACCATTGTCACTGTCCCAGTCAATGAAGAATAGAATGGTCCCCATTGGCTGGGAGAGCAATGCAGTGACCTGAGCTAACATCAATATGTCAGCCCAGGTCACTGCAGGGCATAACGAGTGCTGCTGTCAGGAGCGAGGTACATTACCTGCGGTGACGATCTCCTGCTCTTCAATGACCGCCGCTTTCACAGCCAAGTATCGTGGGAGCCTGTGACGTCACCGCTAGTCACAGTCTCAGGTCGGCAGAGAGAGGAAATGTGAAGCGGCAGCCATGGAGGACAGTGACAGCGCTGAGGTCGGGAGGGCAGGACTTCATCACCGCAGGTAAGCCAAGTGGAGCCATGTGTGCGGAGTGTGAGGTGGGTGGAGCCTAGCGGGGTAATGTGTGTGGAGTGCGAGGTGGGTGGAGCTAAGCAGGGTAATGTGTGCAGAGTGTGAGGTGGGTGGAGCCAAGCGGGGCCATGTGTGCGGAGTGCGAGGTGGGTGGAGCCTAGCGGGGCCATGTGTGCGGGCGGCGGAGTGCAAAGTGGGTGGAGACTAGCAGGGCCATATGTGCGGGTGGCGAAGTGCGAAGTGGGTGGAGCCTAGCAGGGCCATGTGTGCGGGCGGTGGAGTGAGAAATGTTTGGAGCCTAGTGGGGCCATGTGGCGCTGAGGACGTCAGTGCCGGGGACTGCATAGCTGGGGACAGGTGAGTGTGTGTGTGTGTGTACATGCCGCGTGCAGGAGGGGGCGGAGCCAAGCGGGGAAGTGTCGGCTCCCTGAACACGTAACCAGGGTAAATATCGGGTTACCAAGCAAAGCGCTTTGCTTGGATACCCGATATTTATCTTGGTTACCAGCTTAAGTAGGCTGCCAGCGATGGCTCCCTGCACACTGTAGCTGTAAAAAGCCCTGTTTTTGGCGATCGAGCCGTTCTCGAACGTAACTTGAACTGTCGAGCTTTTAGCAAAAAGCTCAAGTTCGAGTTCGATCTCGAGCACCCCCAAAATCACTCGAACATGAAATTGGCGAACCTCGAACATCGCTCATCTCATGCCCTGCAGTGACAGCGCTGACGTCAGGAGGTTAGCGAGGTACATTACCTGCGGTGATCGTTGCACTCCTGACAGCAGAGCTGTCACTGAGTTCAATGACTGCTGCCTTCACAAACCAAGTATCGTGGGGGCCTGTGACGTCACCGCTAGTGACAGTCTCGGGTCGGCAGCGAGAGGAGATGTGTCAAGCGGCGGCCATGGAGGACAGTGACAGCGCTGATGTCAGGAGGGCAGGACTTCATCACCGCAGGTAAAAAATTTAACTAATCTCCTGACGGCAGCGCTTGTCATCCCCGCTGCTGCTAACACTGCAATGTAGGCATCTGCGAACACCGTACAGTGCGGGCAGCTGCGGACACCGTACAGTGCAGGCAGCTGCGGACACTGCTGAGCGGACAGCTGCGGACACACTACAGTGCAGGCATATGCTGTCACTGCAGTGTGGGCAGCTGTGGGCACCATACAGTGCGGGCAGCTGCGGACACTGCTGAGCAGGCAGCCGCGGGGCTGGAGCTGGAGCGGGACACAGACTGCAGCAGCATCCGACGGAAGTCACACGGAAGTGCTTCTGTGTGACTTTCGGGGATTTTTCCACATGTAGCCAGGGTACACATCGGGTTACTAAGCAAAACGCTTTGCTTGGATACCCAATATTTACCCTGGTTACCAGCTTACCGCAGGCTGCCAGCGATGGCTCCCTGCACACGTAGCTATGAAAAGCTCCGCTTTTTGATGATCGAACCGTTCTCGAACGTAACTCAAACTACCGAACTTTTCGCAAAACATTCGAGTTCGTCGAACGACTCGAACGACTTTAGCAAAAAGCTCGAGTTTGATCTCGAACACCCCCCAAAATCACTCGAACATGAAATTGGCGAATCTCGAACATCGCTCATCTCTACTAACGAACAATACCTACGAATGTGATTGACTGCACAGTTTTGTGCAGGCTATGAAAACTGATAAGATCGTTTTACCTAGTTCACTAGCAAATGAACAGCAGGCAATACTAATAATACCTAGCAATGTGATTGACCGGCTAATTGGGAGCAGGCTGTAATAAGTAGCAATAGCTACTTTTGATTGTTCACTGACAGCTCTTTAGCAGGCAAAAAGCAAAACTTTATTTCAAATCTATAAAAAAGAAAAACACTTTAAAACAGCAGTGTAGACAGAGGTCTATGCAATTTTATCGGAAAACCGCTCTGAATACTGACATTTCTCTGCATGTTAGAAAGCATTAAATTTTAAATGCTTAACAAATACACTAAAGGTGAGATAACCCTCACAATCAACATTAACCATGACATCACCAGGGAACATAATTGAGTCTGACATGAACAAACAGTAATTGGATTAATTGCCTAATGGAAACAAAAAATATTATTTTCATATAAAACAATACCTCTTTCAAAAAAGCATATTTAGACAGAAATATGTGCACAACATCCAGTATGTCTTCCTTATATATCCATAACCATAATAAACACAGACAGAAAAATGTAAATGCAGTAAAAAAGAGCAAATATAAAAAGTGCATCTAATTCGATAAATACAAAATCTTCAAAGCTCAAATAAATAATAACAAAAAAAGTCCATGAATAGTTCATTATAGTGGATAAACTCACTTGGTATCCATTCAAAGCCATGGACAAAACATTGAGCTATAATCTTCAATAACATCAGATAATAAATCAGAGTCGAAATTTTGTCCAGGAAAGCACATAGGCATTCAAACAAAGTGTCTTCAGTAGAAATGAGCGATATTCGAGGTTCGCCAATTTCATGTTCGAGTGATTTTGGGGGGTGTTCGAGACGTCCGACGAACTCGAGCTTTTTGCTAAAAGCTCAACAGTTCGAGTTACATTCGAGAACGGTTCGAGCACCAAAAACTTGGCTTTTCACAGTAAAGCTATGTGCACACGTTGCTGTCTGCATGCGTCCTGCGTCCCCAGCACAATCCCTCTCTCTTTCCTACTTACCGATCACGGGCATCTCGCTGCATGCTGTCACAATTCTGTGGCGTCATTTCCTCTTTTGAAAATGGCGGCCGCTTCATTATTCAATCAGTTATTCCATCTGTCCCTCCTAATGGTGAAATGCAGCAAGGAATTCCCTGAGCTTAGGTACACAGACGCTGTTATCTGAAGCTGTATACAGCGTTTCCACGGACCTGACTGTCACCTATGGCTCTGAGCCCGAGAAAATTAGCCCTGAAAAGGGCTGAAATAAACTTCTGTCCCTAATCTGTAGACCGCTGTGTGTATAGCGTACACAGCCGGAGCAGCACCAGGAGCTGCGTGAGTGGTGACTGTCACCTACACGCAGAAAGCAGATAATGGCGCCATGAGGGAAAATGGCCGTATTTATAATGCAAGGACATGTGACATGGACAGCCCTTGCTTGTCTGGCAAAAAAGATCACTTAGCTTTGTGTGTGTCTGGGATTGGCTTACATGCTGGCCTGCCCCACTGCACGTGCGCTTAGGAAAAAAAAAAAAAAAGGCAATCGCCATTATCCCAGCAGCACTGATCTAAACGCGCCGCCCCCGCACACTATACGCTGAAATTAGATAATAGTGTGAATCACAGAGTGACTCACACTATTACAGTGAAAAGCCAGCTAGTAAATAGCTAGGCTTTTTGCTGATCGAACCATTCAAGAACGTAACTCGAGCTATCGAGCTTTTAGCATAAAGCTCGCGTTCGATCTCGAGCCTCCCCCCAAAATCACTCGAATATGAAATTGGCGAACCTTGAACCTGCAAGTCCATGTACAAGGCCAGAAAGGGTGTGCACCTGGTTTAGCACAGCATGGAGAGAATCCACTTTTTTTTCTCTCCTTGTTAGATGGGCCAGAGATAATGTAACCCCTTGCCTGGATCAACAGACTCAGATGGGATGTAATGGACAGGCTAGAGGGAAGCCACTCACCAAGCAGGACCCCCAGAACCCTGAAACCCTTTTAACCCCTATACAGGGATTTGGAATTACACAGGGCCCTGGAGATCACTACCTGTGGAAGGCTGCAGTCCGATGAGAGTAGTCATCAGGCAGGGTCCAACCAGGAATAGCAGAACAGGGACAGAATCGGCAGGCAAGGACGCAATCAGAAAACGTAGCAGAGGTCAAATAAGGATCGGGCAGCGAGGTACAAAAAACAGCAGGCAGAAGGGTAGTCAGAAAACACGCAGAAGTCAGCACACAGGAATCACAAAACAGAATAGGGTGGATCAGGAGCCAGGAAATCAGAACTATCTCTGTCAGAGGTCAGCAGACAAGAGGGGAACTAAGAAGGGTGTGGTGTCTTCCCATTGGCTGTAGCTGAACGCTGGCAACTTCAGCTGGAAGACACATGCCACCGACAGTTAGCCAGTGGTACTGCAGATCCCAAGATAACCCAGCCCAGTGGTTGATCGGAGCCTGCACCCACTGGTGCCACTGGCATCGACTCCTCTCCCATCGCCAGCACCATTCACAGCAGGAACACAGCGTCGCTTGGCGATCGGAGCAGAAGTCGCTGGAGCGGACTCCGGTGGTGACGTAACACCCTTTGTGCTGTACATGGACGCCAGCAACATGGGATTAGGAGCAGTGTTGTCACAGGTTCAGAATGGGAGAGAGAGAGGAATTTCCTACGCTAGCAGGAAGCTTCAGCCTACTGAAAATTACAGCTCTTTCAAATTGGAGTTCCTTGCCATCGTCTGGGCTATCAGTGAGAGGTTCAAGCACTATCTAGCAGCCACTAAGTTCACAGTCTTCACTGACGACAATCCTCTTACCCATCTAGATATAGCAAAGTTGGGCACATTAGAACAATGCTGGGCAGCTCGGTCATCCAACTATGACTTTACCATCAAATACAGAGCTGGACATAAGAAAGCAAATGCAGATGCGCTGTCAAGAATGCCCCACTTACAAGAAGAGGGAAAGGAAATAGATGAGCTAGAAGAGATAGAGTTAACTGCCATCCATCACAAAAGAACATGCCAATGTCAACAAACTGGTTCTAGACCAAAAGAGGGAACCTTGAACCCCTTATCACATTTTAGTTGAAAAGAGACACAGGACAGTAATCCCGCTGTCAGCTTAATCAAGAGACTGGTAAGCCAAACTGATTCTCGTCTTGCACCAGAGGCTCCACAAGAAGCCCAACATCTGTGGAAGAACAGGAACAAGTTGTTTATCCACCGGGGAACATTCTGTAGACGATTCATCAATCCAAAAACTCACGAGATGAGGTGGCAAGTGATAATACCAAAAAGAGATGTCCCAATAGTGTTAGAAGCGTACCACAATGATGCTGGACACTTCAGTTGGAAGAAACTTGAGATGTTACTCCGTGAAAGATTCTACTGGGTTGGAATGAGATCTTCTATCGAAAACTGGTGTAGAAATTGTGGTCCACGTGCTTTGAGAAGAAAAGACAGAGATAGTCAAAGAGCACCACTGCAGCCTATTGTTGCCAAACAACCTCTAGAACTAGTCGCCTTAGACCATGTGCAGTTAACACCGAGTACCAAAGGTTATACTTATGCCCTTACCATTGTAGACCACTATTCAAGATTCCTTGTAGTAGTACCAGTCAAGGACTTAACAGCACAAACAGCAGCAAAAGCGTTTCAAGACTACTTTTGCAGACGTCATGGTTATACAGAGCACGTAATTGCAGATCAAGGACCAGCGTATGAAGCAGAAGTTTTTCAAGAGTTATGTAATATGTATGGTTGTAAAAAGATTCGTACTACATCCTATCACCCTCAAAGAAATGGAATGTGTGAGAAAATGAATCAGATCATCATTGACATGCTAAAGATCCTACTATTGGAAGATAGGAACAAATGGCCAGAAAAATTGCCTGACCTAGTGGATATGTATAACAACATCTCCGTAAAGTCTACAAACTTCACCACAGCTTATCTTACGCGAGCAAGACAAGGAAGATTACCCGTCGACTAAAGCTGGTGTCACACATAACGACAACGACGTCGCTGCAACGTCACCATATTCTGTGACGTAGCAGCGACCATAGATGATCGTTAGTAAGCTGTCAAACATGTTATATAAAGCAGCGACGGAGCAGCGATCATAGCGTCGTCGACGGTCGTTGTGTGGTTTCAGACGTAGCGTAGCGTCGCTGCTGCGGTGTCAAACACAAGGATTATCAGCTTATCAGCATGGCGCAGCGGGATAGCAGCGATCAAAAAATGACCTGGAACATTCAGGAGCGAGCAACGATTTCGCAGCAGGGGTCTGATCGTTGTTATGTGTCACACACAGCGACGTCGCTGTTGAGGTCGCTGCAACGTCACAGAATATGGTGGTGTTGCAGCGACGTCGTTGTCGTTGTCGTTATGTGTGACACCAGCTTTAGACATGGGAGTCCTAAACCCTGAAGACCATCCACAAAGTGATTGGAATACAGCTCGTCAAGCTCAATACAAGAAGGTTTAAGAATGTGTTGAAAGGAATTTAGACCACAGTAGGGAAAAACAAAAAAGCAAAAGCTGTATCATTGACACCTGGAGAAAGGATACTAAAAAGAAAAAGAAGACTTCACTAGAGTTGAGCGCAGTTCGCGGTTCTCCAGTTCGCAGTTCTCCAGTTCGCGGTTCGAGTGATTTTGGGGGGTGTTCTAGATCGAATAGAACTCGAGCTTTTTGCTAAAAGCTCAACAGTTCGAGTTACGTTCGAGAACTGTTCTAGCAGCAAAAGCAGAGCTTTTTACAGCTAAAGTGTGCAGGGAGCCATCGCTAGCAGCCTGCCAGAAGCTGGTAACCAAGATAAACATCGGGTATCCAAGCAAAGCGCTTTGGTTAGTAACCCGATATTTACCCTGGTTACGTGTGCAGGGAGCCGACACTGCCCCCTCCTGCACTCGGCATGTACATGTACACACACACTCACACACTCACACTCACCTGTCCCCAGCCATGCAGTCCATGACACTGACGTCCTCAGCACAACATGGCCCTGCTAGGCTCCACCCACTTTGCACTCCACCGCCCGCACACATGGCCCTGCTAGGCTCCACCCACCTTGCACTCTGCACACATGGTCCCGCTAGGCTCCGCCCACCTGGCACTCTGCACAAATTGCCCCGCTAGGCTCCGCCCACCTGGCACTCTGCACACATTACCCTGCTAGGCTCCGCCCACCTGGCACTCTGCACACATTACCCCGCTAGGCTCTGCCCACCTGGCACTCTGCACACATGGCCCCGCTAGGCTCCACCCACCTAACACTCTGCACACATGGCCCCACTAAGCTCCGCCCACCTAGCACTCTGCACACATTGCCCCGCTAGGCTCCGCCCACCTGGCACTCTGCGCACATTACCACGCTAAGCTCAGCCCACCTGGCACTCTGCACACATTACCCCACTAGGCTCCGCCCACCTGGCACTTTGCAAACATGGCCCCGCTAGGCTCCGCCCACCTCACACTCTGCACACATGGTCCAGCTAGGCTCCGCCCACCAGGCACTCTGCAAACATGGTCCCGCTAGGCTCCGCCCACCTGGCACTCTGCACACATTACACCGCTAGGCTCCGCCCACCTCACACTCTGCACACTTTGCCCCTCAATGATCCGCCTACCTGGCACTCTGCACACATTACCCCGCTAGGCTTCGCCCACCTGGCATTCTGCACACATGGCCCCGCTAGGCTCCGCCCACCTGACACTCTGCACACATGGCCCCGCTAGGCTCCGCCCACCTGGCACTCTGCACACATTACCCCACTAGGCTCCGCCCACCTGGCACTCTGCACACATGGCCCCGCTAGGCTACGCCCACCTGGCACTCTGCACACATTACCCCGCTAGGCTCTGCCCACCTGGCACTCTGCACACATGGCCCCGCTAGGCTCCGCCCACCTGGCACTCTGCACACATTACCCCCTAGGCTCCGCACACCTTGCACTCTGCACACATAATCCCACTAGGCTCCGCCCACCTGGCACTCTGCACACATGGTCCCGCTAGGCTCCGCCCACCTGGCACTCTGCACATATGGTCTGGCTAGGCTCCGCCCACCTGTCACTCTGCACACATGGTCCGGCTAGTCTCCGCCCACCTGACACTGCACACATTACCCCGCTAGGCTCCGCCCACCTGGCACTCTACAGACATTACCCCGCTAGGCTCCACCCACCTGACACACTGCACACATTACCTGGCTAGGCTCCGCCCACCTCACACTGGGCACACATGGCCCTGCTCGGCTTACCTGCGGTGATGAAGTCCCGACCTCAGCGCTGTCACTGTCCTCCATGGCCGCCGCTTGTCACATCACCTTCTGTCACTTCCGACCCCAGACTGTGACTAGCGGTGACGTCACGGGCCGCTCGCGATACTTGGCTGTGAAGGTTATTGAACTCAGTGACAGGTGCTGTCAGCAGTGCAGGAGATCAGCGCAGGTAATGTACCTCGCTGACAGCAGCACTTGTCATCCCCTGCAGTGACCTGGGCTGACCTATTGATGTTAGCTCCGGTCACTGCATTGCTCTCCCAGCCAATGGGGAACATCCTGCTCTTCATTGACTGGGACAGTGTGGATCGTTATGGGAACCCCTTGGATTACAGCAGACCTGGATTTGTTTTTCTTTCTAATAAATTGGTGAAAGATGGAATGTGTTGGGGAGTATTTTTTCAAATAAAAATGTGTTTGTCGTCTATTTTTTATTTCTTACTGACTGGGTTGGTGATGTTGGGTATCTGATAGACGCGTGACATCACTAACCCCAGGGCTTGATGCCAGGTGACATTACATATCTAGTATTAACCCCATATATTACCCTGTTTGCCACCGCACCAGGGAACGGGATGAGCTGGGGTAAAGCACCAGGATTGGCACATGTAATGGATGCGCCACTTCTGAGGTGGCTGCGGCATGCTATTTTTAGGCTGGGGAGAGTCCAATAACCATGGACCTCCCTAGTCTTAGAATATCAGACCCCAGCTGTCTGCTTTACCTTGGCTTGTGATCCAATTTTAGGGGACCCCCCACGTGTTTTTTTTTTTTAATTATTTATTTAATTTAAAATAACAGCGTGGGGTGCCCTCAGTTTTGGATTACCAGCCAAGGTGAAGCTGTCAGCTGTGGTCTGCAGGCTGCAGCCATCTGCTTTACCCTAGCTGGCTACAAAATTAGGGGTAATCCCACGTCATTTTTTTTCCATTGTTTTGGCTAAATACAAGGCTAAGCACCCCTTAGTGCCACATGAAAGGCACCAAAGGGTGCAAAATTACAAAATGCAGGAGAGTGGGACATTATGTGTCTTTCTGCCATTATAATGACAGAAAAAACTGATATGAAGTGTACAAGCACAAGAAAATCACCAGAGCGCTCTACGCTGTTAAAAGCAGTAGAAAATGGCACTGGAGTGAACATGTGACCGCTTCATGTAGGTTGAAGCTATGGATCTGTACCGCCCTGGGGGATCGGCTGCTCTCTGCCGAGCTGCTCGGATCCGGGCTCGGGTTGACGGTGGCTCGATCGCCTCCGGACCGGGGGCCACGTCACTCTGGAAAGGGGGGTTTGGTTGTTTGGTTTGGGCTGGACCGGTTTCACGGCCGGAGCTGCGGTGACCGGTAACAGTTTGTGACGCCACCCATGGGTCGTGGTGAGGTGATGGGCACCACCGCTGCGGTGAGGGTGCGGGGGCTCGTCCGGGAGCGGTGGTGGGTCGCAGCTAGGTGTTGACCCCTCTGTTGGTAGGGGGTTTGTTGGTCCCGGGGCCAGGTGGCAGTAGCGGGGGGTTGCAGGACGCAGGGGCTCGCTTGCAGCGCAGTGCCTGATGGCACTGGTGTACTCACGATTAAACCACACAGAGTCAATGGTAAACCAAGTTCGGTGTAGATCGGTGCCCGCAGCCGGCTGCGTGTGTCCCCAGTGAGGTTGTTGATGTCGACATTCTCCTGCACCTTTAAATTTGCTATAGTGACTACTATGCTTCAGCAACGGTAGTCCGCTCCCCGGATTTTCGGTCCCGGAGGAGCCCTTTTGCTCACAGGCGCTGGCCCTTTAGATCTCTGACCCTTGGCGGTGGCTCTTATCCGGAATCGGTGGGCTGTTGCCGTCTATCGGGACTTTGGGTGGGAATGAACCCCTGAGGTCCAGACCGCAATCAGTAGATTTGTCTGAGCCCGGTTGCTTCTGGGCTAGAACGGGGTCTGAGTACCCTGCCTGGTGCTCCGGTTGACTTGTTAGCTCCCCGGTTCGGGTCCGAAGGGTCACAACCCTCTTCTCGATCCCTACGGTTCCGCAGTTCAGTCCCTGATCGGACTCCTGCAGACGGCCACCACCGTCTGCCTGCCTGACCGTTCCAAGGGGTCCTAGGCTCCGTCCTAGGCCCCTGACTCTCAGCTCGCCACTTTTACTCCTCTCACTACTCCTCTCCCCACTCGACTCACTTGTTTTTTCCCTGCCTCAGGCCAGCAGACTCCTTGGAGGGCGTGCCTATCCACCTGGCTCTGCCCACCTGGTGTGCCTTGCTAGACCTGAGGGAGGCGGTCAGGACTTGTTGGCTGCTGGTGCCTCACTGGGGTGGGGGTGTGTGTGGTGTTGTGTGTTGTTACCTGTGACCCCTGGGGGTCCAGGGCATCACAGATCCTGGGTAAATTTATGTATTTTCCCTCCTTCAGTTTTTTTGCAGTACGCAAAAAAACGGAAGGCACACTTATGACATACGGACCGTATATGGAATAGAAACGGATGCCACATGGATGCACCCATAAAAAAACAAACCATTTTTTACGGACCGCAAAAACGGATCGGTCGTGTGAATGTAGCCTTATTCTGATCTGTCGTTTATAAACAGCAGGCAGAAATAAGTGAATAGCGCCCACCAGCGTCAGAAAATCTCCGGGGTTTCAGGGGGTAGCTGAGACCCTGGAGATCATGATTTAGGCCATTTTTTCCGGTCCCCGCTCACGTGATCACCTGTATACACCGTATACCGATGATCATATTACAGTAAATGACAGCGTCGGTAAAAAATTATTTATCTCCCATCTGGTATGAACAAACATGATAAATCTCCTCCCTGGTCCCCTCCGGTCCCCCACTGTCGCCAAAGTCCCCCCCTGACCCACTTCCGGAAATCCAAGATGGCCGCACGCACAGCAGTGCGCCGGCCGCATTCACCCTACTCCTCTGATTTCTGTCGCATGTGCCATGACACATGCGACAGAAAACTCCTCCCCAGGCCCTGCCAGGTCACCCCCTATAACACCACCGGTGTTCCCCGGTGTCCCACAGTACCTGTGCAGCGTTGATCCCCCGCGGCCCTCTCCTTCACAATAGACGCTGCCGCATGCACAGAGCGGCTGTCAGATCAGCTTCCTGTGTTCAGACACAGTGAGTGGTGGTTATGCATCTGTAAGCTAAATGGGCGGCACGGTGGCTCAGTGGTTAGCACTGCAGTCTTGCGGTGGTGAGGTCCTGGGTTCAATTTCCACCCAGGACACCATCTGCAAGGAGTTTGTATTTTCTCCCCGTGTTTGCGTGGGTTTCCTCTGGGTAATCTGGTTTCCTCCCACACTCCAAAGACATACAGATAGGGAATTTAGTTTGTGTGCCCCAATGGGGACAGTGTTCCCAATGTATGCAAAGCGCTATGGAATTAATAGCCCTATATAAATGAATAAATTATTATTATTACTGCAATGCCCCTGCTCATGAGGTAAGGAACATAGTTGATCAGGAGAGCTAAACTACATTTCCAAATGGAGGCATTTGATTTTATAATTGCCCTGCTGAACGACTACCAAACATGAGAGTCCGTAATACGCCACAAGAAAACATATCTAAATAGTGAGCTCTGTTGTTTAGTATTCATTCAGCTGGATAACTAGACTTAAAGGGGTATTCCATCTCCAAGATCCTATCCCCAATATATAGTAGGTGGAATAGCAATAATATCAGCAAATACCAATATTTGGAAATGTAGAATAGTTCTCCTGATTAGGCATGCCCTTACTGCAGGGCATTGCAGCTTTGGTAGCAACCATTACGACATGGACTCTGCTGCTGTGGACCCGGGGAGAGTGGGTGCAGATTCATTGCACCCACACTCCTCACATGGAGGGTTTGCACTCCTAGAAAATGGGGGATACGTTCCCTGAGTGTCTCCCCCCATATTCTAGACGGTCCAGAGTCGTCGTGGGACCCCCTTATTTTTTTTCTTACAATAAATTAGTGAAAGAAGGAATGTTTTGGGGAGTGATTTTTCAAATAAATTTTTTTTGTCGATTTTTTTGTTAGCACTGACAGTTTATGATGTCGGGTATCTGATAGACGCCATGACATCACAAACTGCTGGGCTTGATGTCAGGTGACTTTACAGCTAGTATCAACCCCATTTATTACCCCGTTTGCCACTGCACCAGGGCACTGGATGAGCTGGGGTGAAGCGCCAGAATTGGCGCATCTAGTGGATGCGCCACGTCTGGGGTGCCTGCGGCCTTCTATTTTTAGGCTGTGAAGGCCCAATAACTATGTACCTTCCCACCCTGAGAATACCAGACCACAGCTGTCCGCTTTACCTTGGCTGGTGATCCAATTTGGGGAAGACCCTATTTTTTTTTGCATTTATTAATATTTATAAAATAATTATAAAAAAAGAGCCTGGGGTGACCTCCACATTGGATCCCCAACCACAATAAAGCTGCCAGCTGTGGTTTTCAGGCTACAGCCGTCTGCTTTACCCTAGCTGGCTATCAAAAATGGGGGGACCCAACGTCATTTTTTTTTTAACTATTTTTTAAATAGAAAAAATTAATGGGCTTCCCTGTATTTTGATTGCCAGCCAAGGTAACGCCAGGCAGATGGGGGTGGCGACCCGTAGCTGTCTGCTTTATCTGCACTGAGAATCAAAAATACCGCGGAGCGCTACGTCATTTTTTTTAAAGATTTATTTTTACAGCACTGTCATGTCAGGCAATCAAAATACAGGGAAGCTCTTTTTGTTTTTAGTTATTTAAATAAATAATTAAAAAAAATATATATGGGCTCCCGCTGCATTTATTGTATTGCTAGCTAAGGGTAATCCAAGCAGCTACTGGCTGCTAACCCCCACTGCTTTGTGTTACCTCCACTGGCAATGGAAAATCCAGGGAAGCATTTTTTATTTTTTTTGCCAAAAAACTACAAAAAAAATGACGTGAGCTTCGCCTTATTCTTGTATGCTAGCCAGGTACAGCAGGCAGCAATGGGCTGCCCCCAACCCCCAGCTGCCTATTTGTACCCGGCTGGGAACTAAAAATATAGGGAAGCCCTTTTTTTACTTAATTCATGAATTTTATGAAATAATTGAAAAAAAAAAACAATGTAGGCTTCGCCACATTTTTGTGTCCAGCCGGGTACAACTAGGCAGCTGGGGATTGGAATCCCCAGCACAGGTTAGCCCGAGGTTTCTGGGCCCCTCTGCTGAAAATTGCAGTCCGCACCCGCCCCAGAAAATGGCGCTCTCATAGAAGCGCCATCATCTGGCGCTGTATCCAACTCTTCCAACAGCCCTGAAGCCGGGTGGCTTGCTGGGTAATAATGAGTTAATACTAGCTTTGTTTTACTAGCTAGTATTAAGTCAGAGATTTTTAATGTCAGGCACGTTTTACCCGGCCATTAAGAATCTCCAATAAAGGGTTAAAAAAAACACGACACAGAAAAAAAATACTTTAATAGAAATAAATACACAGACACACTTAGAGACTCCATCTTTATTACCCCCTCTCAGCCCTCCATGATCCTGCTCTTCTGTCTTCTTTCCCCTTCAACACATGCAGCTCTGTCTGCTCCATCAGACAGCAGTGCATGGGAGAAGACGCTGTGCTCCGTGCAGAAATCACTCTGTGAGAGTGACCACAGGCTCCCGGCTGTAAGCGGTGGCACGGGTTGCCATAGCAACGCTGCTCCAATTATGTGATTCCGGTGCCGCTGCGTGCTGGTAGCGGGACGTCCCCGTCACTGCTACCATGCGCGTTGCTATGGCAACGGTGATCTCCGGTATTGACCGGCTGTGTCAGCCGGTCAGGAGCCGGCTTCTGCGGACGCTGGTAACCAATGTAAATATCGGGTAACCAAGAAGCCCTTTCCTTGGTTACCCGATGTTTACCTTCGTTACCAGCGTCTGTCGTTCTCACGCTGCCAGTGCCGGCTCCCTGCTCCCTGCACACATAGCCAGACTACACATCGGGTAATTAACCCGATGTGTACTCCGGCTAGGAGTGCAGGGAGCCAGCGCTAAGCGGTGTGCGCTGGTAATCAAGGTAAATATCGGGTTGGTTACCCAATATTAACCTTAGTTACCAGGCGCAGCATCGCTTCCACGCGTGCTGCTGGCTGGGAGCTGGTCACTGGTTGTTGGTGAGATCTGCCTGTGTGACAGCTCACCAGCAACCCGTCTAGCGATGCTCCAGCGATCCCTGCCAGGTCAGGTTGCTGGTGGGATCGCTGGAGCATCGCTTAGTGTGACGGTAACTTAAGGGAACGGGGAAGCAGAGCGGGGAGTCGACCGTGTGCTAGAGCATGTCTCCGGTACACGGTGATATACAAACGTGCACCGTGTAACAGAGAGATGCAATGACAGGTTCTAGCATGAGGCGTCATAGTCATGTGACCAGTCTGTAGCCAATGAGATAACAGATACGTGACTGGTCACATGTTATTTTGATGACGTCACGTAGGTCCTGCATCACTGCTGGTTAACAGGAGGATGCAGCGATTATCGGAAGGAATAGCGGCAGGAGACAGAGTGCAGGATGCATCCCGGGGACAGGTAAGTGGTATGGCAATATTTATTAACTGTATGTGTACTTTTATAATGCATTTTTATGTGTTTGTGATTGCCTCCTATTGTTTTATATGGGTTCGAGAGGTTCGCCGAACCGGTTCGCCGAATCGAACTCGATCCAGACCTCGGTTCGACGGACCGAGCTCGAGCTGAACTGCGACTGGTTCGCTCATCTCTAGACTTCACAAACTTGATGATCAATGGGAAGAAGAACCTTACATTGTCCAAATATCTAACTTTGACAACAAAAAAGTCTGCATTATTAGCAAATATGAAGGAAAAAAATCAACATCTGTTTCTAGAGACCATTTAAAGAAAGAAATGCCCAGAACTGTTAACGCCAAAAGAAAATACAAAAGTAATTGTAAATCTAACTCAACCTGAACCAAAGAAGAAAATGATCCATAATTGCCGCAATAGAATGGAGCCATAGTCATACCTTGTATCACCTTTCCAAAAGTACCAGAAGAGCCTGTAACAAGACAAACACTTGTACCAGTACAAGAACCAGAACAAATCTCAGGGGAAGTTGAACCAGAACGTTCTGCAAACATTGACCTTGTCAATCCTACAGAAAGAGTAAGAACACGTAGATACTTACCAAGTCAACCTACCATACCAAGTGTAGTACAAAACACAGACAACATTGACACACCAGAGTTGCGTAGGTCAAACAGAAGCAACATTGGTCAGCCCCCATCCAGATTAGGAGAGTGGGTATACAACTAAAAATTGTCATCAAATGCATATATTAACTGTATGTAAAATGTAAATAATGTATATTAAGCATGTTGACCCTACAGAGACTGACCTGTATGGACTTTTGGGTTACTAAAAACTGTTCATAACATTTGTCTAAGAACTGTGCCTTCCATTGGGAAGAATCTAGGTTTTCCCCCATCCTTTGTTTTTATGGACCTAAGCCACAGGACTGGAGTGGCACAAAAACATTTCTATATAGTTGCACATATTGTGATTTTCATTGGGCTAACCCAGGAACTGAACTTTTGTTCCCAATACCCTAAAAGGAGAGCCGGAAGTCGCAGGGAGGGTCTGCAGCAGAGCAGGCTGAGACTCCCATCACCATTATAACCGGTGATGTGCTCCCTAGGACAGTCCCCACAGGGAACAGTCACCAGGACGTTGGGAGAGGTCCACCGGATAGTGGCTTCAGAGACCTTGGGTGGTGGGAAGGAAAGTGTACGGAGCACTAAACCTGTTGCAAGTGTATATATATGTTATTTATTGCCATTTAAAAATAATAATATATATTTTGCAGATTTTCTTGTTTTGCAGCCCACGGAGGTGCTGGTCTTAACCAAGGGGGAATGCAGCACCCTGGGGTATGCTACCCCAGTGGTGTGCAGGATCATAAGGCTTTCTAGAATATCCTCTGCCGACAACCCACACTTCACACACAGGTAGGGGCACATTCCCTGAGAAATGGGCGCAGCATGTAGAGGGTTAACAGTGGGCAGATAGATTTGAGACCCAATCCCTTAGCTGTTAGCCTGGGGAAGGGGCGTGGCTAGTGGGAAGCAACAGGAGTTGCTGGGCAATGAAAAATGACAGTTGAAGGAGTAACAGTTGAAAGGAGTCAGTGAGTGAGAAAGGTGTAAGGATTGTAAGGAGACCCCAAAGGGCGACTAAGAGGTAGTAGCCTGAGGGTAGACAGATCCCAGGTACTATGCACAACAGGGTACTGGACCCCAGAGTAGAGGACAACTCCAGGCAGTCTGCTGATCCAGCCGTGTGTGGTGACTTCCAGGGTACCACAAAACCCATAGGCTCAGGGACAGAACCTCATATATAGGACCCAGGAGAGGGTACCAAGAAGTATCCTACCCCACAAGGGACCGCGAGGCCTGTCATACTGGACATGGAAAGAAAAGGAGCGGAGCACCGCAGGTCACCGACAGCTTCAGGCAAGTGGACCAGCAGCTCTTTATGTGAACGGACGGCTCAACTGGGTCAGCACTGAAACAAAGGAAAGTCGGTTGACCAGCCGTACCAAACTGCACTTGCAACATCCAGTGAGTAAATACCGATTAATCTGTATGAACTGTGTCGTGTCTATTACTGGCGCACCACAAGGCGCAGCACACTTACATGGGACTTAAGCCCCTACTGGCGGAGGGCGCGAACACACTTGCTGCTATACCATCTGTCCCTAAAACCACAGCAGCAGCGGGACATCTTATTACAGCAACCTGCCGGTGGCATCACGAGTGATATACAAAATAACCCTGTTACCGAGCGCCCCCAGGGCACGGAACCGGGCACGGCCACCTGTGACAGTGATCGCCATAATCGACCGCCCGAAACCGAGTATCCCAAGGGCCTGGGGCGTGGCAGCGCTCTACATATATGTTTGTTTAATTTTGTTTATTGATTGCAATATTAATGAAGACTTTGTATTCAGTTGTCTATTTATAATAATCCTTGGGCTTATGTTTGATGACTTTTCTATATTTCTTTACTTTGTTTGGAAAGTCTATGAGCTTTGACCTACCTGGACGAACTTTGTCTGCTGATCCATCCTATGTGATGGAATTGAAGACACCTTGAATATGAATGAGCTTTCTTGTACTAACGCTACCTGCTGATCCTTTTACTTGGAGTTTTGAAGATACCATATTTTGAATGTCTATGACTTTTCCTGCACAAAATTTTGCCTGCTGACTTACCTACCTAATTGCACTGAAGACACTTTGAATGCCTATGACCTTTCCTGGCTTAAATTTGCCCGCTGATTCATTATCTTGAATGCCTATGAGTTTTTCTGAACAAATTTTGTCTGCTGATTTATCTACCTCATGATATGAAGACACTTTTTTCGAATAACAGCCTACAAAATTAGCCAGCCTACCTGTGCATGGGCTTCACCTCTGTGGAGCATGGAATACACCCTGTTCGATGTGAATAGTGCAGCAGAAAAAAGAGAAATTACAGCTTCCAATGATTGGATAAAAATTCCTGGCTTTATTACAAACTTACTAGATTAAAATCCAAATAACCAAAGATTCCTAAGGTAAAATCACATGACCTCAAGCAGTAAAGGGCTACGTGTTTTAGACTTAAAACTCCTGTGTCAAAGCTTAGTTTGTTTGATTCCTAATTGTCCTTTATGTGATGTCCATCATAGGAGACATGTGAGAATGGGATTCCAATGCTGTATTTCATAGATATTCTCCAACATATCCAAGTATCTCAGTGTCTCCCACTATATCTTGACCATAGGAACATGGTCAAAGCATAGCAATAAATTTGTACGATTATTAAGCAAAGATTTACAAAAGTAATTTTACAATCTTCCATAATATATAAAAAAATTAAATAGAAGAAAAAATATCCCTTTATATTTGAAACAATGATACCTAATGTTACCTGATGAGAAGAAAAGGCCAGTATAATAGACATCATATAGAGGTTTTTTTTATATAGGAATATTTTCTTTGTTTCCATTAGGCAATGAATCCAACTACTGTTTGCTCATGTCAAGCTTGTTCCCTGGCGATGTCTTGGTTAATGTTGGTTGTTATCTCACCTTTTTTCTACTTGTTTTATTAAGCATTTAATACAGTATTTAATGCCTTCTAAGGCTCCATTCACACATCCGTGAAAATCACGCACGTGTTTCACGGACGTGTCAAAGGTGCGTTTTCCCCTCCGTGAGCCGTGTTTATGGCACTATGTGTGTTCTCCGTGTGTTATTCATGATAAAACACGGAGAACGAGAACTTTCAACTGGCGTCGCTGTCCGTGGTGCTGAACTTCGGTCTCCAGCCCTGCTGACTCCCCACTGCTGCTGCTTCCGGCCGCAGTGACGTGAATATTAAATTAGCATAATGAGCGGCAGTCGGCAGCAAGGGACAGCAGCGGCAGAGACGGAAGGGTAGGAGAAGGTGAGTAAAGATTTGTCATTTTTTTCTCTGACACGTGAGTTTTCTCCGGCGCGTGTCACATGGGACCACATCCACACTACATCCATGTGTTCCGCATGCGGGCCATGTGACACCCGTGATGCCGGAGAAAACGGGGACATGTCTACGTGTGGAACACACGGACACGCGTATGCTCCACACGTACACATGTTCCATGGCAAAACATGCACGTGTGCGCAGCCCCATTGATTTTAATGGGTCTCTGGTACATGCAGAAATGGACCTAACATGTACCGGAGAAACGTGCGTGTGAAGGGGGCCTAACATGTAGAGATATGTCCAGATTAAGACCGGTTTTCCGCTTGAAACACGTAGTCCTCTGTCTACACTGCTGTTTTAACGTTTAAAGTTTTGCTTTTAGATATAGTGTTTATGCGGCTGCTGGTAAGGTTTCTTCTTTTTATCACTAACCAATAGAGATGAGCCACCCCCCTAGCGTTCGAGTTCAGTTCGGTTCGTCGAACGGAGGCTCAGTTCGACGAACGTTTGACGAACCGTTCGACAAACCATTTAAACCCCATGGTCTGGGGAGGCTTCGGACTGCAATTCGCAGCAGAGGGGCCCAGAAACCTCGGGCTAACCTGTGCTGCGCATTCCAATCTTCAGCTGCCTAATTGTACCCGGCTTGACACAAAAATGGGGTGAAGCCCATGTCGTTTTTGTTTTTTTTTAAATTTCATGAAATTCATGAAATAATTAAAAAAAGGGCTTCCCTATATTTTTAGTTCCCAGCCGGGTACAAATAGGCAGCTGGGGGTTGGGGGCAGCCCGTAGCTGCCTGCTGTACCTGGCTAGCATACAAAAATATGGCAAAGCTCACGTCATTTTTTGGTTTTTTTTGGCAAAAAAAATAGAAAATGCTTCCCTTGATTTTCCATTGCCAGTGAAGATAACACCAAGCAGTGGGGGTTAGCAGCCAGTAGCTGCTTGGATTACCCTTAGCTAGCAATACAAAAAATGCAGCGGGAGCCCATATATTTCTTTTTTAATTATTTATTTAAATAACTAAAAAAAAAAAATGGGCTACCCTGTATTTTGATTGCCTGACATCACAGTACTGTAAAAAAAAATCATTAAAAAAAATGACGTAGCACTCCTTGGTGTTTTTGATTCTCAGTGCAGATAAAGCAGACAGCCACGGTTTGCCACCCCCATCTGCCTGGCGTTACTTTGGATGGCAATCAAAATACAGGGAAGCCCATTAATCTTTTTCATTTAAAAAAATAGTTAAAAAAAAAATTGACGTGGGGTCCCCCCATTTTTTATAGCCAGCTAGGGTAAAGCAGACGGCTGTAGCCTGAAAACCACAGCTGGCAGCTCTACCGTGGTTGGGGATCCAATGTGGAGGTCACCCCAGGCTCTTTTTTATAATTATTTTATAAATGATAATAATTACAAAAAAAAAGTAGGGTCCCCCCCCAAATATGATCACCAGCCAAGGTAAAGCAGACAGCTGTGGTCTGGTATTCTCAGGGTGGGAAGGTGAATAGTTATTGGCCCTTCACAGCCTAAAAATAGCCAATCCTGGTGCTTCACCCCAGCTCATCCCATGCCCTGGTGCAGTGGCAAACAGGGTAATAAATGGGGTTGATACTAGCTGTAAGGTCATGGCATCTATCACATACCCGACATCACAAACTGTCAGTACTAACAAAACAAATAGACAAAAAAAAATGTATTTAAAAAAACACTCCACAAAACATTCCCTCTTTCACCAATTTATTGTAAGGAAAAAGAATAAGGGGGTCCCATGATGACTCTGGACCGTCTAGAATATGGGGGGACACGCTCAGGGAACGTATCCCCCATTTTCTAGGAGTGCAGACCCTCCATGTGAGGAGTGTGGGTGCAATGAATCTGCACCCACTCTCCCCGGGTCCACAGCAGCAGAGTCCATGTCGTAAGTGTTGCTACCAAAGCTGCAACGCCCTGCTCATGAGGTGAGGGCATGCCTAATTAGGAGAACTATTCTACATTTCCAAATATTGGTATTTGCTGATATTATTGCTATTCCACCAACTATATATTATGGATAGGATCTTGCAGATGGAATACCCCTTTGAGTCCAGTTATCCAGCTGAATGAATACTAAACAAAAGAGCTCGCTATTTAGACATGTTTTCTTGTGGCGTATAACGGACTCTCATGTTTGGTAGTCGTTCAGCAGTGCAACTATAAAATCAAATACCTCCATTTGGAAATGTAGTATAGCTCTCCTGATCAACTATGTTCCTTACCTCATGAGCAGGGCATTGCAGTAGCTTACAGATGCATGGTTACCACCACTCACTGTGTCTGAACACAGGAAGCTGAGCTGACAGCCACTCTGTGCATACGGCAGCGTCTATTGTGAAGGAGGGGGCCGCGGGGGATCAACGCTGTACAAGTACCGTGGGGCACTGGGGAACACCGGTGAGGTTATAGGGGGTGACCTGGCAGGGCCTGGGGAGGAGTTTTCTGTCGCATGTGTCATGGCACATGCGACAGAAATCAGAGGAGTAGGGTGAATGTGGCCGGCGTGCTGCTGTGCGCATGGCCATCTTGGATTTCCGGGAGCGGTCGCGGGGGGCACCTTGGCGAAATCGGGAGACCGGAGGGGACCGGGGAGGAGGTTTATCTCCCATCTGACATGTTTGTTCATGCCAGATGGGAGATAAATAATTTTTTACAGGCGCTGTCATTTACTGTAACGTGATCATCGGTATACGATGTATACCGGTGATCATGTGAGCGGGGACCGGAAAAACCGGCCTGAATCATGATCTCCAGGGTCTCAGCTATCCCCTGAAACCCCAGAGATTTTCTGACGCTGGGGGGCGCTATTCACTTATTTCTGCCTGCTGTTTATGAATGGCAGATCAGAATAAGGCTTCATTCACACGAACGATCCGTTTTTGCGCTCCGATCCATTTTTTTGACGGGGGCATCCATGTGGCATCCGTTTCCGTTCCGTATACGGTCTGTATGTCATCCGTTTGTCATCTGTGTGCCTTACGTTTTTTTTGTGTACTGCAAAAAAACTGAAGGAGGGAAAATACATAAATTTACCCAGGATCCATAGCTTCAACCTACATGAGGCGGTCACTCCAGTGCCATTTTCTACTGCTTTTCACAGCGTAGAGTGCTCTGGTGATTTTCCTGTGCTTGTACACTTCATATCAGTCTTTTCTGTCATTATAATGGCAGAAGGACACATAATGTCCCACTCTCCTGCATTTTGTAATTTTACACCCCTTGGTGCCTTTCATGTGGCACTAAGGTGTGCTTAGCCTTGTATTTACCAAAAAAAGAAATACATTTTAAAAAAAAATGACGGGTTCTCTCTATTTTTGATAGCCAGCTAGGGTAAAGCAGACGGCTGCAGCCTGCAGACCACAGCTGGCAGATTCACCTTGGCTGGTAATCCAAAACTGAGGGCACCCCACGCTGTTATTTTAAATTAAATAAATGAATTAAAAAAAAAACACGTGGGGGTCCCCCCAAATTTAGATCACCAGCCAAGGTAAAGCGTACAGCTGGGGTCTGATTTTCTCAGACTAGGGAGGTCCATGGTTATTGGACTCTCCACAGCTTAAAAATAGCAGGCCGCAGCCGCCCCAGAAGTGGCGCAACCATTAGATGTGCCAATCCTGGTTCTTCGCCCCAGCTCATCCCGTTGCCCTGGTGCAGTGGCAAACGGGGTAATATATGGTGTTAATACCAGATGTGTAATGTCACCTGGCATCAAGCCCTGGGGTTCGTGAGGTCAGGCGTCTATCAGATACCCGACATCACCAACCCAGTCAGTAATAAAAAAAAAATAGACGACAAACACATTTTTATTTGAAAAAACACACCCCGACACATTCCCTCTTTCACCAATTTATTAGAAAGAAAAACAAATCCAGGTCTGCTGTAATCCAAGGGGTTCCCATGACGATCCATACCATTGTCACTGTCCCAGTCAATGAAGAATAGAATGGTCCCCATTGGCTGGGAGAGCAATGCAGTGACCTGAGCTAACATCAATATGTCAGCCCAGGTCACTGCAGGGCATAACGAGTGCTGCTGTCAGGAGCGAGGTACATTACCTGCGGTGACGATCTCCTGCTCTTCAATGACCGCCGCTTTCACAGCCAAGTATCGTGGGAGCCTGTGACGTCACCGCTAGTCACAGTCTCAGGTCGGCAGAGAGAGGAAATGTGAAGCGGCAGCCATGGAGGACAGTGACAGCACTGAGGTCGGGAGGGCAGGACTTCATCACCGCAGGTAAGCCAAGTGGGGCCATGTGTGCGGAGTGTGAGGTGGGTGGAGCCTAGCGGGGTAATGTGTGTGGAGTGCGAGGTGGGTGGAGCTAAGCAGGGTAATGTGTGCAGAGTGTGAGGTGGGTGGAGCCAAGCGGGGCCATGTGTGCGGAGTGCGAGGTGGGTGGAGCCTAGCGGGGCCATGTGTGCGGGCGGCGGAGTGCAAAGTGGGTGGAGACTAGCAGGGCCATATGTGCGGGTGGCGGACTGCGAAGTGGGTGGAGCCTAGCAGGGCCATGTGTCCGGGCGGTGGAGTGAGAAGTGTTTGGAGCCTAGTGGGGCCATGTGGCGCTGAGGACGTCAGTGCCGGGGACTGCATAGCTGGAGACAGGTGAGTGTGTGTGTACATGCCGCGTGCAGGAGGGGGCGGAGCCAAGCGGGGAAGTGTCGGCTCCCTGAACACGTAACCAGGGTAAATATCGGGTTACCAAGCAAAGCGCTTTGCTTGGATACCCGATATTTATCTTGGTTACCAGCTTAAGTAGGCTGCCAGCGATGGCTCCCTGCACACTGTAGCTGTAAAAAGCCCTGTTTTTGGCGATCGAGCCGTTCTCGAACGTAACTTGAACTGTCGAGCTTTTAGCAAAAAGCTCAAGTTCGAGTTCGATCTCGAGCACCCCCAAAATCACTCGAACATGAAATTGGCGAACCTCGAACATCGCTCATCTCATGCCCTGCAGTGACAGCGCTGACGTCAGGAGGTTAGCGAGGTACATTACCTGCGGTGATCGTTGCACTCCTGACAGCAGAGCTGTCACTGAGTTCAATGACTGCTGCCTTCACAAACCAAGTATCGTGGGGGCCTGTGACGTCACCGCTAGTGACAGTCTCGGGTCGGCAGCGAGAGGAGATGTGTCAAGCAGCGGCCATGGAGGACAGTGACAGCGCTGATGTCAGGAGGGCAGGACTTCATCACCGCAGGTAAAAAATTTAACTAATCTCCTGACGGCAGCGCTTGTCATCCCCGCTGCTGCTAACACTGCAATGTAGGCATCTGCGAACACCGTACAGTGCGGGCAGCTGCGGACACCGTACAGTGCAGGCAGCTGCGGACACTGCTGAGCGGACAGCTGCGGACACACTACAGTGCAGGCATATGCTGTCACTGCAGTGTGGGCAGCTGTGGGCACCATACAGTGCGGGCAGCTGCGGACACTGCTGAGCAGGCAGCCGCGGGGCTGGAGCTGGAGCGGGACACAGACTGCAGCAGCATCCGACGGAAGTCACACGGAAGTGCTTCTGTGTGACTTTCGGGGATTTTTCCACATGTAGCCAGGGTACACATCGGGTTACTAAGCAAAACGCTTTGCTTGGATACCCAATATTTACCCTGGTTACCAGCTTACCGCAGGCTGCCAGCGATGGCTCCCTGCACACGTAGCTATGAAAAGCTCCGCTTTTTGATGATCGAACCGTTCTCGAACGTAACTCAAACTACCGAACTTTTCGCAAAACATTCGAGTTCGTCGAACGACTCGAACGACTTTAGCAAAAAGCTCGAGTTCGATCTCGAACACCCCCCAAAATCACTCGAACATGAAATTGGCGAATCTCGAACATCGCTCATCTCTACTAACGAACAATACCTACGAATGTGATTGACTGCACAGTTTTGTGCAGGCTATGAAAACTGATAAGATCGTTTTACCTAGTTCACTAGCAAATTAACAGCAGGCAATACTAATAATACCTAGCAATGTGATTGACCGGCTAATTGGGAGCAGGCTGTAATAAGTAGCAATAGCTATTTTTGATCGTTCACTGACAGCTCTTTAGCAGGCAAAAAGCAAAACTTTATTTCAAATCTATAAAAAAGAAAAACACTTTAAAACAGCAGTGTAGACAGAGGTCTATGCAATTTTATCGGAAAACCGCTCTGAATACTGACATTTCTCTGCATGTTAGAAAGCATTAAATTTTAAATGCTTAACAAATACACTAAAGGTGAGATAACCCTCACAATCAACATTAACCATGACATCACCAGGGAACATAATTGAGTCTGACATGAACAAACAGTAATTGGATTAATTGCCTAATGGAAACAAAAAATATTATTTTCATATAAAACAATACCTCTTTCAAAAAAGCATATTTAGACAGAAATATGTGCACAACATCCAGTAAGTCTTCCTTATATATCCATAACCATAATAAACACAGACAGAAAAATGTAAATGCAGTAAAAAAGAGCAAATATAAAAAGTGCATCTAATTCGATAAATACAAAATCTTCAAAGCTCAAATAAATAATAACAAAAAAAGTCCATGAATAGTTCATTATAGTGGATAAACTCACTTGGTATCCATTCAAAGCCATGGACAAAACATTGAGCTATAATCTTCAATAACATCAGATAATAAATCAGAGGCCAAATTTTGTCCAGGAAAGCACATAGGCATTCAAACAAAGTGTCTTCAGTAGAAATGAGCGATATTCGAGGTTCGCCAATTTCATGTTCGAGTGATTTTGGGGGGTGTTCGAGACGTCCGACGAACTCGAGCTTTTTGCTAAAAGCTCAACAGTTCGAGTTACATTCGAGAACGGTTCGAGCACCAAAAACTTGGCTTTTCACAGTAAAGCTATGTGCACACGTTGCTGTCTGCATGCGTCCTGCGTCCCCAGCACAATCCCTCTCTCTTTCCTACTTACCGATCACGGGCATCTCGCTGCATGCTGTCACAATTCTGCGGCGTCATTTCCTCTTTTGAAAATGGCGGCCGCTTCATTATTCAATCAGTTATTCCATGCTTTCCCCGCACACTGGCGCCCATGATTGGTTGCAGTCAAACACGCCCCCACGATGAGTGACAGCTGTCTCACTGCAACCAATCACAGTCTCCAGCGGGCGGCTCTATATCGTGCAGTAAAATAAATAAATAATTAAAAAAAAAATAAAAATGCGGTTCCCCACATATTTGATACCAGCCAGGATAAAGCCACACCGCTGGAGGCTGGTATTGTCAGGATGGGGAGCGCCACATTATGGGGAGCCCACCACCCTAACAATATCACCCAGCAGCCGCCCGGAATTGCCGCATCCATTAGATGCGACAGTCCGGGGACTCCACTCAGCTCATCCCGAATTTCCATGGTGCAGTGGCATTCGGGGTAATAATCATGCCAGGCGTCTCCCCTAGATGCCTTCCGAAGTAATCCACACGACACTGTCATCTCTGCTACAGAACACGAGTGCTCTGAGTCCGCTCCACGTAGCACATGAAGAAAATCGCGCTGTCACCTCAGACTTCAGTCTGCATTGCAGACCTCAAGACTACGAAATCTGCCTGTGTTCCTCATTGGAGACAGTGGATGAATGAATCGAGCGCTCGCCTAAGAAGCGTAACTTCACGAGTTCAAGTGTCGGTAAAGAATTTTTTTTATTTTCAATTTTAAATTAATTAATTATTATTCTTTATTTATAATTGTATTTTAATTATGCACAGAGGGGAGTAGCCGGACATCAGCTGTGATCCGCTTCACGGACTGAGGCTGCATTCATTCATTCTCTATCTCTCTATCTCTGTCTCTCTCTCTCTCTCTCTTTCTCAGTCTCTCTGATATTCTTTCTGTCTTTCTATCTTTCTTTCTCGTTCTTTCTTTCTGTATTTCTTTCTGTCTCTTTCTTTCTTTCTTTCCTTCTGTCTTTCTTTCTTTTTTTATTGCACTGATGCATCAGCTGATTGTATAAAAGCCGTTTATACAATCAGCTGCTGTGTCGTGTGATTCAGGCCCTTGAACCTGACACATCATCTGATCGCTTTGCCTTCCAGCAAACCGATCAGATGATACGGGATCCGGATTGGACGACGCAGGACCCTTGACCCAGGATTACTGCGGAGGGGGGTTCTTTATTTCAATAAAGATGGAGTCACTAATTGTGTTGTGTTTTATTTCTAATAAAAATATTTTTCTGTGTGTTGTGGTTTTTTTTTTTATGAAAAACGAAAAAACAGGTTTGGGCTAAGAAATGCACTCCACTCACTAATATATTTAAATTTTCACACAAGTTTATTTAGACAGAAAAATAAAACCATATTAAAAACAAAGTGCCATCCATCATAAATTCAGCATAAATAGAATAAGGTTGTCATGAGCAAAGTCCGTATGGAGCAATAAACAGTGGATACAATATCTACACCAGGCATAAACAGTCATGAAGATTATCCACATATAAAAGCCCTCAAAAAAGACATCAAGGCTGGAAATAATCTATGTCACTGGGATCCAATAGGTAATTATCATTCATAGCAAATATCACCCAAAAGTATTCAGTATACAACCTGTATCAGATACCCATGCTGCCACAACCAAACGGACAAAGACATCTCATCATAATGCAAAGAAAAGTGCTGACATGATGTGGAAGTTAGTAAATCCCCACCCAACGCGTGTCGCTTGTAAAGACAAGCTTCATCAGGAAAATAAGGAGAACACTGAGGTGTGCCACACAAACATATACTTATATACATTTAAAACAATGTCTAAATAGGATACCGGTGTGCTGTAGTCAGCATGGAGCCTTCAGGCGTCCAGAAGTTGTAATTGCGCAGGTGCTAGAACTTTAATCTTAGTATTGAAACTGATAACCCAGTGCGCATACGTTAATTAGCATATCAGTGCTTAACACAGCAGGCACTGTGATTACAATGCCGGTTCACATCCCTAAAGCTGGTGTCACACACAGCGACAACGACGTCGTTGCTACGTCACCATTTTCTGTGACGTTGCAGCGACATCCCGTCGCTGTCGCTGTGTGTGACATCCAGCAACGACCTGGCCCCTGCTGTGAGGTCGCCGGTCGTTGCTGAATGTCCAGCTTCATTTTTTGGTCGTCACTCTCCCGCTGTGACACACACATCGCTGTGTGTGACAGCGAGAGAGCGACGAAATGAAGCGAGCAGGGAGCAGGAGCCGGCGTCTGGCAGCTGCGGTAAGCTGTAACCAGCGTAAACATCGGGTAACCAAGGGAAGACCTTTCCCTGGTTACCCGATATTTACCTTCGTTACCAGCCTCCGCCCTTGCTGCCAGCGCCGGCTCCTGCTCTGTGCACATGTGGCTGCAGTACACATCGGGTAATTAACCCGATGTGTACTGTAGCAAGGAGAGCAAGGAGCCAGCGCTAAGCAGTGTGCGCGACTCCCTGCTCTCTGCACTGCGACATGTAGCTGCAGTACACATCGGGTTAATTAACCCGATGTGTACTGTACCTAGGAGAGCAAGGAGCCAGCGCTAAACGCGGCTCCCTGCTCTCTGCACATGTAGCACAGCGACGTTATGATCGCTGCTGCGTCGCTGTGTTTGACAGCTAAGCAGCGATCATAACAGCGACTTACAAGGTCGCTGTTACGTCACAGAAAATGGTGACGTAACAGCGACGTCGTTGTCACTGTCGCTTAGTGTGAACCCAGCTTAATGCACTTGTTTTAGTGCTTTGTTGGTATACAGTCACATATTGTGAACACATCGCTAATGCGCATATTTAAGTGCTTCCCTGTACATCAATCACAAGCATCCCTGGTGCGCTTCTATTCCAATTCTATCTTATTAAATGGGGAAAATAAGCGCTGAATGCAAAGTGTCCATCCACAAAACTGATGTAGGTGTCTGCTGAATGTAACTTTGTTATTTAAAAAATATAATAAACTGTACAATGCTCAGCATTATCAATAAGCATGCAGTATATACATAGTTTTAGGATAGGGAGAAGTATACATATATAGATCCTGATAATAGAAGTACCATAAACATACATCATATGCTGTTACGAGGGGGACCCGGGGAAGCGTGCCAAGATGGGAAATGGACAGCCTCCGCCGGTCAAGGTCCACTGTGCGGTGTAAGGGACCGCCGCTATGGTGGGTGAAGAGTGAGCGGGTTGCTGCTAGCGATCGTCTGGAATGTCACAGACGATCTATGTACACCGATCTGCCCTAACCCGTGAGGGTTGTATGGCACGGATCTCACGGCTCGGTGTACCTGTTGCACGGGGAAGCACAGAGGTGCCCACGCACGTGTGCCAGTGGAAGTCACGAGAATATGGCACGAGGGTAGCACAGAGGTGCCCACGCACGTGTGCTTTCAATAACCAGGTGAGTCCGGTGGAGACTCGAGGAGCTCACCTGGGACAGGAACACGGCCTGTTGAAGGGGATACTGCCGGAGCAGCAAGGCAGGAACACGGCCTGCAAACGAGGTACTGCCGGAGCAGCAAGGGCCAAGCCCACAAGATACAGTAATGCCTGAGCAGTGGCGTGGCAGCACGCTGCCAGACATCCAAACATAGAAGGACAGTCGCGCGCCGCCATGATGGCAGGGGGAGCTTTTAAGGAGGTGCAGCTCCACCCGAGGGCGGGCGCGAGGCGGAGATGACGGACTTGACCCAATCAGGGTCCACGACGTCCCAGCCTGGCCAGTCAGGATTCACCACGTCACCAGCCTTGTCATCAAGCCGTGTGACGTCAGTGAGCGAATCAGGACCCACCACGCATTGCACATGCTCACCCTCCTGCCTCTGGGAAATAGAGGCGGGATCCTCGGTCTCACAATGTGCAGAGATAACGGGAATCTCACTGCTTTCCTGAGCAGTAAACCTCTGCACATTGCGTAGCCTCGCAGACCTTCGGGGCCGCTGAGCAGGAGAGTCTGTGGCAGGCCAGGAATGGGAGACCGCTTCACTCCTTGTAACAGGAGAACCACTAGGTGTCACCCTTCTGCTGCCTCTCTGAGAAGGTATCTCCTGCACACTGTGCAGTCTGGCAGACCTTCGGCGCTGCTGAGCAGGAGTGCTCGTGGCACGCAAGGAATGGGAGACTGCCTCAGTCCTTGCCTCAGGAGAGCCACGAGATGTAACAATATGCCATAGTGACACAGAAAAAAATCATTAGAAAAACACATCCACATATATCTCCACATAAATTAGACCCATAGATGTAAATATATAACCTGAATAAGGATATTAGCAAATATCCAAAGATCCCTGAAACAAATATACGCATAGTTTTTTCATTCATATCAAAGAATATATATTTTATTTATTTTGCTATACTTTAGGATCCTAGTGATATCAATTAGATTATTATCATCCATATATAATGTATACTGTAATATTTTTCAATATTTTTCAATAACAATTAGCATACATAAAGAATGTGTATTTTATACAAGATGGAATGCATTAAACACATTGATATAAATATATAGCCTGAATAAGGAGATTAGCAAACATCCCAGGATCCCAGAAACAAATATAAATATAATTTTTCCCATTCAAAAAACATATATATATATATATATATATTAAGTTTCATCTTGCTATACATTAGGATGCCAATGGCACCAAATATTATCCATATATGAAAATATATACAGTAATGTCTTTCAATGATAATTTGCATATACAGGAAATATGTATTTTATATGAGATGGCAATCAATATCCCATCCAGATACTGGCTTGTGTGTACCCAAAGTGTGTTGTATGAACTGTGTCGTGTCTACTACTGGCGCACCACAAGGCGCAGCACACCTACATGGGACTTAAGCCCCTACTAGCGGAGGGCGCGAACACACTTGCTGCTATACCATCTGTCCCTAAAACCACAGCAGCGGTGGGACATCTTATTACCGCAACCCGCCGGTGGCGTCACGAGTGATATACAAAATAACCCTGTTACCGAGCGCCCCCAGGGCACGGCCACCTGTGACAGTGATCCCCATAATCGACCGCCCGAAACCGAGTATCCCAAGGGCCTGGGGCGTGGCAGCGCTCTACATATATGTTTGTTTAATTTTGTTTATTGATTGCAATATTAATGAAGACTTTGTATTCAGTTGTCTATTTATAATAATCCTTGGGCTTATGTTTGATGACTTCTGTATATTTCTTTACTTTGTTTGGAAAGTCTATGAGCTTTGACCTACCTGGACGAACTTTGTCTGTGCTGATCCATCCTATGTGATGGAATTGAAGACACCTTGTTTGAATATCCATGAGCTTTCTTGTACTAATGCTACTGTTAGGGCCAGATGGACGGGCAGACCCAGGAGGTGGATCCACTGGGCCGAACACCTTCCTGAAGGCAAGGAGTCCGGTAGCCGGAGCACTACAGGTAGCAGGACAGTCCGTGCAATAGAGTAGAATGGAGAAGTCCCTGGGACCACGGAGTCACTGATAGTAGTCCGGGTGACGGAGCTCAGGTTCGGAGGCCGAGGTGTTGTCAGGCAGAGTCTGGAACCAATGGAGCGAGAGGACGGGTCAACACAGGGATCAGAGATGGAACGGACTGACGGGATGGCAGATAGTCAGCGTTCGGGGTTCGGGAGTCGGCAGGACCGGATGGCGAGGCAGGAGCGGCTCTAGAAGAGAGATAGGTGAGTATATCACAGAGACACAAGGAGACCTGACTCCTAGCTTAGGAAACACGAAGATCAGGCCCCGCCCACTTGGACACTAAACCCCTTTATACCCTGTACCTGTGTGTTCAATTTCCTGGCAGTGGATGCTGGCCCTTTAAGAGAGGGTCAATGACCGCGCGCATGCCCTAATGCGCATGCGCGAGGCCCGGGTGCCAGAAGCCAGGGCAGGGAGCGGTGAGCAGGAAGCAGGAGAGCCGGGCTGGGGCTGAGTAGCCGACGGGCGCCGGGAGCGGGGACCAGGACGCCTGGGGACCGCAGGCAATGGAGGCTGGAGACCGGGGAGCGGCGGACGCCGGACAGAGGAACCGGGGAGCGATGCAGGGAAGCCGGGGAGCGTGGCAGGTGAGCAGGGGAGCAGAGCAGGGGACCCGGGGAGCGTGACAGCTACCTGCTGATCCTTTTACTTGGAGTTTTGAAGATACCATATTTTGAATGTCTATGACTTTTCCTGCACAAAATTTTGCCTGCTGACTTACCTACCTAATTGCACTGAAGACACTTTGAATGCCTATGACCTTTCCTGGCATAAATTTGCCCGCTGATTCATTATCTTGAATGCCTATGAGTTTTCCTGAACAAATTTTGTCTGCTGATTTATCTACCTCATGATATGAAGACACTTTTTTCGAATAACAGCCTACAAAATTAGCCAGCCTACCTGTGCATGGGCTTCACCTCTGTGGAGCATGGAATACACCCTGTTCGATGTGAATAGTGCAGCAGAAAAAAGAGAAATTACAGCTCCCAATGATTGGATAAAAATTCCTGGCTTTATTACAAACTTACTAGATTAAAATCCAAATAACCAAAGGTTCCTAAGGTAAAATCACCTGACCTCAAGCAGTAAATCAATTACCATAGATGTATAAAGGGCTACGTGTTTTAGACTTAAAACTCCTGTGTCAAAGCTTAGTTTGTTTGATTCCTAATTGTCCTTTATGTGATGTCCATCATAGGAGACATGTGAGAATGGGATTCCAATGCTGTATTTCATAGATATTCTCCAACATATCCAAGTATCTCAGTGTCTCCCACTATATCTTGACCATAGGAACATGGTCAAAGCATAGCAATAAATTTGTACGATTATTAAGCAAAGATTTACAAAAGTAATTTTACAATCTTCCATAATATATAAAAAAATTAAATAGAAGAAAAAATATCCCTTTATATTTGAAACAATGATACCTAATGTTCCCTGATGAGAAGAAAAGGCCAGTATAATAGACATCATATAGAGGTTTTTTTTATATAGGAATATTTTCTTTGTTTCCATTAGGAAATGAATCCAACTACTGTTTGCTCATGTCAAGCTTGTTCCCTGGCGATGTCTTGGTTAATGTTGGTTGTTATCTCACCTTTTTTCTACTTGTTTTATTAAGCATTTAATACAGTATTTAATGCCTTCTAAGGCCCCATTCACACATCCGTGAAAATCACGCACGTGTTTCACGGACGTGTCAAAGGTGCGTTTTCCCCTCCGTGAGCCGTGTTTATGGCACTATGTGTGTTCTCCGTGTGTTATTCATGATAACACACGGAGAACGAGAACTTTCAACTGGCGTCACTGTCCGTGGTGCTGAACTTCAGTCTCCAGCCCCGCTGACTCCCCACTGCTGCTGCTTCCGGCCGCAGTGACATGAATATTAAATTAGCATAAAGAGCGGCGGTCGGCAGCAAGGGACAGCAGCGGCAGAGACAGAAGGGCAGGAGAAGGTGAGTAAAGATTTGTTATTTTTTTCTCTGACACGTGAGTTTTCTCCGGCGTTTTACATGGGACCGCATCCACACTACATCCATGTGGTCCGCATGCGGGCCGTGTGACACCCGTGATGCCGGAGAAAACGGGGAGATGTCTACGTGTGGAACACATGGACACGCGTGTGCTCCACACGTACACATGTTCCATGGCAAAATATGCACATGTGCGCAGCCCCATTGATTTTAATGGGTCTCTGGTACGTGCAGAAATGGACCTTACATGTACCGGAGACACGTGCGTGTGAAGGGGGCCTAACAATTAGAGATATGTCCAGATTAAGACCGGTTTTCCGCTTGAAACACGTAGTCCTCTGTCTACACTGCTGTTTTAACGTTTAAAGTTTTGCTTTTAGATATAGTGTTTATGCGGCTGCTGGTAAGCTTTCTTCTTTTTATCCCTAACCAATAGAGATGAGCCACCCCCCTAGCGTTCGAGTTCGGTTCGGTTTGTCGAACGGAGGCTCCGTTCGACGAACATTTGACGAACCGTTCGACAAACCATTCAAACCCCATTGAAAACAAAATAAACACAAACACATAAAAACACATTATACATGTACACATACAGTTAATAAACATTGCCATAAAACTTATTGGTCCCCGTGACGCGTCCTGCACTCTGTCTCCCGCTGCTTTTCCTTCCGATAATCGCTGCAACCTCCCGGTAACCAGCACTGATGATAGGACCTTCCGTGACGTCAAAATAGCTATGTGACCAGTCACGTGTCTATTATCTCATTGGCTACAGACTGGTTACATGGCTAGACGTCATGCTAGGTCCTGTCAGTGCATCTCTCCGGTACGCGGTGCTCATTTGTGCATCTCCATATACCGGCGAGATTCTCTGGCACATGGTCGGCTTCCCCGTTCCTTCATGTAAGCGTTCTTTACAGAGACAGCTCACATGCAAGGACTAGATGCCACAGCCGGTGAATAACGGCACTGGGAATCATGTGATCGGAGCACCGTTGCTATGGTAACCCGCCTGTCAGCGATGACATCACCGCTTACAGCCCGCAGCCTCTGCTCACTCACTGAGTGATTAGACTGCACGGAAAGCAGCAGCGTCTTCCTCCCATGAAGTGCTGTCTGATGTAGCAGAGCTGCGTGGGTTGCAGGAGAAAGAAGACAGAAGACCAGGATCATGGAGGGCTGAGAGGGAGTATTAAACATGGAGTCTCTAATGTGTCTGTGTATTTATTTCTATTAAAGTATTTTTTCTCTGTGTGCTGTCTTTTTTTTAACCCTTTATTGGAGATTCTTAATGTCCGGGTCAAACTTGCCTGACATTAAGAATCTCTGGCTTAATACTAGCTAGTAAACAAAGCTAGTATTAACTCATTATTACCTAGCAAGCCACCTGGCTACAGGGCTGCTGGAAGAGTTGGATACATTGCCAGATGATGGCGCTTCTATGAAAGCGCCATTTTCTGGGGAGGCGTCGGACTGCAATTCAAAGCAGAGGGGCCCAGAAACCTCGGGCTAACCTGTGCTGCGCATTCCAATCTTCAGCTGCCTAATTGTACCCGGCTGGACACAAAAATGGGGCGAAGCCCATGTGGTTTTTTTTTTAATTATTATGAAATTCATGAAATAATTAAAAAAATGGCTTCTCTATATTTTTAGTTCCCAGCCGGGTACAAATAGGCAGCTGGGGGTTGGGGGCAGCCCGTAGCTGCCTGCTGTACCTGACTAGCATACAAAAATATGGTGAAGCTCACGTCATTTTTTGTTTTTTGGCAAAAAAAATAGAAAATGCTTCCCTTGATTTTCCATTGCCAGTGAAGATAACACCAAGCAGTGGGGGTTAGCAGCCAGTAGCTGCTTGGATTACCCTTAGCTAGCAATACAAAAAATGCAGTGGGAGCCCATATATTTCTTTTTTAATTATTTATTTAAATAACTAAAAAAAAAAAAATGGGCTACCCTGTATTTTGATTGCCTGACATCACAGTACTGTAAAAAAAAATCATTAAAAAAAATGACGTAGCACTCCTTGGTGTTTTTGATTCTCAGTGCAGATAAAGCAGACAGCCACGGTTTGCCACTCCCATCTGCCTGGCGTTACTTTGGATGGCAATCAAAATACAGGGAAGCCCATTAATTTTTTTCATTTAAAAAAATAGTTAAAAAAAAATTGACATGGGGTCCCCCCATTTTTTATAGCCAGCTAGGGTAAAGCAGACGGCTGTAGCCTGAAAACCACAGCTGGCAGCTCTACCGTGGTTGGGGATCCAATGTGAAGGTCACCCCAGGCTCTTTTTTATAATTATTTTATAAATGATAATAATTACAAAAAAAAGTAGGGTCCCCCCCAAATATGATCACCAGCCAAAGTAAAGCAGACAGCTGTGGTCTGGTATTCTCAGGGTGGGAAGGTGAATAGTTATTGGCCCTTCACAGCCTAAAAATAGCCAATCCTGGCGCTTCACCCCAGCTCATCCCATGCCCTGGTGCAGTGGCAAACGGGGTAATAAATGGGGTTGATACTAGCTGTAAGGTCATGGCGTCTATCACATACCCGACATCACAAACTGTCAGTACTAACAAAACAAATAGACAAAAAAAAATGTATTTGAAAAAAACACTCCACAAAACATTCCCTCTTTCACCAATTTATTGTAAGGAAAAAAATAAGGGGGTCCCACGATGACTCTGGACCGTCTAGAATATGGGGGGACACGTTCAGGGAACGTATCCCCCATTTTCTAGGAGTGCAGACCCTCCATTTGAGGAGTGTGGGTGCAATGAATCTGCACCCACTCTCCCTGGGTCCACAGCAGCAGAGTCCATGTCGTAAGTGTTGCTACCAAAGCTGCAACGCCCTGCTCATGAGGTGAGGGCATGCCTAATCAGGAGAACTATTCTACATTTCCAAATATTGGTATTTGCTGATATTATTGCTATTCCACCAACTATATATTGGGGATAGGATCTTGCAGATGGAATACCCCTTTAAGTCCAGTTATCCAGCTGAATGAATACTAAACAAAAGAGCTCGCTATTTAGACATGTTTTCTTGTGGCGTATAATGGACTCTCATGTTTGGTAGTCGTTCAGCAGGGCAACTATAAAATCAAATACCTCCATTTGGAAATGTAGTATAGCTCTCCTGATCAACTATGTTCATTACCTCATGAGCAGGGCATTGCAGTAGCTTATAGATGCATGGTTACCACCACTCACTGTGTCTGAATACAGGAAGCTGAGCTGACTGCCGCTCTATGCATACAGCAGCGTCTATTGTGAAGGAGGGGGCCGCAGGGGATCAACGCTGTACAGGTACCGTGGGGCACTGGGGAGGAGTTTTCTGTCGCATGTGTCATGGCACATGCAACAGAAATCAGAGGAGTAGGGTGAATGCGGCCGGCGTGCTGCTGTGCGCTTGGCCATCTTGGATTTCCGGCAGCGGTCGGGGGGGCACTTTGGCGACATCGGAGGACTGGAGGGGACCGGGGAGGAGGTTTATCTCCCATCCCATCATGTTTGTTCATGCCATATGGGAGATAAATAATTTTTTACAGGCGCTGTCATTTACTGTAACGTGATCATCGGTATACAATGTATACCGGTGATCACGTGAGCGGGGACTGGAAAAACCGGCCTGAATCATGATCTCCAGGGTCTCAGCTACCCCCTGAAACCCCAGAGATTTTCTGACGCTGGGGGGCGCTATTCACTTATTTCTGCCTGCTGTTTATGAACGGCAGATCAGAATAAGGCTTCATTCACACGAACGATCTGTTTTTGCGATCCGATCCATTTTTTTCACGGGGGCATCCATGTGGCATCCGTTTCCGTTCCGTATACGGTCTGTATGTCATCCGTTTGTCATCCGTGTGCCTTACGTTTTTTTTGCGTACTGCAAAAAAACTGAAGGGAAAATACATAAATTTACCCAGGATCCATAGCTTCACCCTACATGAGGCGGTCACTCCAGTGCCATTTTCTACTGCTTTTCACAGCGTAGAGCGCTCTGGTGATTTTCTTATGCTTGTACACTTCATATCAGTCTTTTCTGTCATTATAATGGCAGAAGGACACATAATGTCCCACTCTTCTATATTTTGTAATTTTACACCCCTTGGTGCCTTTCATGTGGCACTAAGGGGTGCTTAGCCTTGTATTTACAAAAAAAAATAAATACATTTTAAAAAAAAATGACGTTGGGTTCTCCCTATTTTTGATAGCCAGCTAGGGTAAAGCAAACGGCTGCAGCCTGCAGACCACAGCTGGCAGATTCACCTTGGCTGGTAATCCAAAACTGAGGGCACCCCACGCTGTTATTTTAAATTAAATAAATGATTAAAAAAAAAACACGTGGGGGTCCCCCCAAATTTAGATCACCAGCCAAGGTAAAGCGGACAGCTGGGGTCTGATTTTCTCAGACTAGGGAGGTCCATGGTTATTGGACTTTCCACAGCCTAAAAATAGCAGGCCGCAGCCACCCCAGAAGTGGCGCATCAATGAGATGCGCCAATCCTTGTTCTTCGCCCCAGCTCATCCCGTTGCCCTGGTGCAGTGGCAAACAATGTAATATATGGTGTTAATACCAGATGTGTAATGTCACCTGGCATCAAGCCCTGGGGTTCGTGAGGTCAGGCGTCTATCAGATACCCAACATCACCAACCCTGTCAGTAATAAAAAAAAATAGACGACAAACACCTTTTTATTTGAAAAAACACACCCCGACACATTCCCTCTTTCACCAATTTATTAGAAAGAAAAACAAATCCAGGTCTGCTGTAATCCAAGGGGTTCCCATGACGATCCATACCATTGTCACTGTCCCAGTCACTGAAGAACAGAATGTTCCCCATTGGCTGGGAGAGCAATGCAGTGACCTGAGCTAACATCAATAGGTCAGCCCAGGTCACTGCAGGGCATAACGAGTGCTGCTGTCAGGAGCGAGGTACATTACCTGCGGCGATGATCTCCTGCACTTCAATTACCGCCGCTTTCACAGCCAAGTATCGCGGGAGGCTGTGACGTCACCGCTAGTCACAGTCTCGGGTCGGCAGAGAGAGGAAATGTGAAGCGGCAGCCATGGAGGACAGTGACAGCGCTGAGGTCGGGAGGGCGGGACTTCATCACCGCAGGTAAGCCGAGTGGGGCCATGTGTGCGGAGTGCGAGGTGGGTAGAGCCTAGCGGGGTAATGTCTGTGGAGTGCGAGGTGGGTGGGGTTAAGCGGGGTAATGTGTGCGGAGTGCGAGGTGGGTTGAGCTAAGCAGGGTAATGTGTGCGGAGTGCGAGGTGGGTGGAGCCAAGCGGGTCCATGTGTGCGGATTGCGAGGTGGGTGGAGCCTAGCGGGGCCATGTGTGCGGGTGGCGGAGTGCAAAGTGGGTGGAGACTAGCAGGGCCATGTGTGCTGGTGGCGGAGCGCAAAGTGGGTGGAGCCTAGCAGGGCCATGTGTGCGGGCGGCGGAGTGAGAAGTGTTTGGAGCCTAGTTGGGCCATGTGGCGATGAGGACTTCAGTGCCGGGGACTGCATAGCTGGGGACAGGTGAGTGTGAGTGTGAGTGTGTGTGTGTGTACATGCCGCGTGCAGGAGGGAGCGGAGCCGAGCGGGGAAGTGTCGGCTCCCTGCACACGTAACCAGGGGAAATATCGGGTTACCAATAGAGATGAGCGAACCAGCCGTGGTTCGGCTCGAGTTCGATTCGTCGAACGGAGGTCTCGTTCGAGTTCAGTTCGGCGAACGTTCGACGAACCGAACTCGAACCAATAAGATATAATGGGAGGCAATCACAAACACATAAAAACCCATTATAAATGTACACATACAGTTAATAAACATTGCCATAACACTTACCGGTCCCCGCGATCCCTCCTGCACTCTGTCTCCTGCCGCTATTATATCCGATGATCGCTGAATCCTCCCGGTAACCAGCACTGCCAGCAGTGATGCAGGACCTATCGTGATGTCAAAATAGCAATGTGACCAGTCACGTGGCTATTATATCATTGGCTACAGACTGTTAACATGACTATGACGCGTCATGTAGGACCTGTCATTGCACTCTCCGGTACACGATGCACATTTGTGTATCGCCGTGTCCCGGCGACATGCTCTAGCACACGGTCGACTCCCCGTTCCTTTAGGGACCGGCTGACACAGCCGGTCATTAACGGAGATCACCGTTGCCATAGCAACGCAGTTAGCGGTGACGACACCGCTAACCGCGGCTCCGGGAGCACCGTTGCTATGGTAACGCGTCTGTCAGCGTTACCGCTGTTACCGCTAGCAGCACTGATCTCTCACAGAGTGAAGGCTGCACACTGCTTCCCGTGCAGCCTTCACGGAGTGAAGGCTGCACGGGAAGCAGCGTCTTCCCCCATGCAGCAGTGATGTAGCAGAGCTGCATTTGTTGAACGAGAAAGACAGAAGACCATGGATCGTGGAAGGCTGACAGGGGGTAATAAAGATGGAGTCTCTAATGTGTCTGTGTATTTATTTCTATTAAAGTATTTTTTCTCTGTGTGGTGTCTTTTTTTTTAACCCTTTATTGGAGATTCTTAATGGCCGGGTCAAACGTGCCTGACATTAAGAATCTCTGGCTTAATACTGGCTAGTAAAACAAAGCCAGTATTAACTCATGATTACCCAACAAGCCACCCGGCTCCAGGGCTGTTGGAAGAGTTGGATACAGGGAAGGGAAATATAGGGAAGCCCGTTTTTTTTAATTATTTCACTTATTTCATGAAATAATTAGAAAACAAATGACATAGGCTTCGCCCCATTTTTGTGTCCAGCCAGGTACAACTAGGCAGCTGGGGATTGGAATCCGCAGCACAGGTTGGCCTGAGCTTTCTGGGCCCCACTGCTGCGAATTGCAGTCTGCAGCCACCCCAGAAAATGGCGCTCTCATAAAAGCGCCATCATCTGGCGCTGTATCCAACTCTTCCAGCACCTGCTTGCTATACCTGGCTAGCATACAAAAATATGGTGAAGCTCACGTCCTTTTTTTGTAGTTTTTTGGCAAAAAAAATAAAAAAATGCTTCCCTGGATTTTCCATTGCCAGTGAAGGTAACACCAAGCAGTGGGGGTTAGCAGCCAGTAGCTGCTTGGATTACCCTTAGCTAGCAATACAAAAAATGCAGCGGGAGCCCATATATATTTTTTTTAATTATTTATTTAAATAACTAAAAACAAAATGGGCTTCCCTGTATTTTGATTGCTGGACATCACAGTGCTGTAAAAATAAATCTTTAAAAAAAATGACGTAGCGCTCCGCGTTATTTTTGATTCTCAGCGCAGATAAAGCAGACAGCTATGGGTTGCCCCCCCCCCATCTGCCCGCCGTTACCTTGGTTGGCAATCAAAATACAGGGAAGCCCATTAATTTTTTCTATTTAAAAAATAGTTGAAAAAAAAATGACGTTGGGTCCCCCCATTTTTGATAGCCAGCTAGGGTAAAGCAGACGGCTGTAGCCTGAAAACCACAGCTGGCAGCTTTACCGTGGTTGGGGATCCAATGTGGAGGTCCCCCCAGGCTCTTTTTTTATAATTATTTTATAAATATTAATAATTACACAAAAAAAGTAGGGTCCCCCCCAAATTGGATCACCAGCCAAAGTAAAGCAGACAGCTTTGGTCTGGTATTCTCAGGGTGGGAAGGTCCATAGTTATTGGGCCTTCACAGCCTAAAAATAGCAGGCCGCAGGCACCACAGACGCGGCGCATCCACTAGATGCGCCAATCCTGGCGCTTCACCCCAGCTCATCCCGTGCCCTAGTGCGGTGGCAAACGGGGTAATATATGGGGTTAATACCAGATGTGTAATGTCACCTGGCATCAAGCCCTGGGGTTGGAGTTCAGGCGTCTATCAGATACCCGACATCACCAACCCAGTCAGTAATAAAAAAAATAGACGACAAACACATTTTTATTTGAAAAAACACTCCCCAATACATTCCCTCTTTAACCAATTTATTAGAAAGAAAAACAAATCCAGGTCTGGTGTAATCCAAGGGGTTGCCGATCCACACTGTCCCAGTCAATGAAGAGCAGGATGCTCCCCATTGGCTGGGAGAGCAATGCAGTGACCTGAGCTAACATCAATGGGTCAGCCCAGGTAACTGCAGGGCATGACAAGTGCTTCTGTCAGCGAGGTACATTACCTGCGCTGATCTCCTGCACTGCTGACAGCACCTGTCACTGAGTTCAATGACCGCCGCCTTTACAGCCAAGTATCACGAGCAGCCCGTGACGTCACCGCTAGTAAGTCTCGGGTCGGAAGCGAGAGAAGGTGATGTGACAAGTGGCGGCCATGGAGGACACTGACAGCGCTGAGGTCGGGACTTCATCACCGCAGGTAAGCCGAGCAGGACCATGTGTGCAGAGTGCCAGGTGGGCGGAGCCTAGCGGGGCAATGTGTGCAGAGTGCCAGGTGGGCGGAGCCTAGCGGGACCATATGTGCAGAGTGACAGGTGGGCGGAGCCTAGCGGGACCATGTGTGCAGAGTGAAAGGTGGGCGGAGCCTAGGGGGACCATGTGTGCAGAGTGCCAGGTGGGCGGAGCCCTGTGTGCCGGCGGCGGAGTGCGAAGTGGGTGGAGCCTAGCGAGGTCATGTGGCGCTGAGGACGTCAGTGTCGTGGACTGCTTGGGACAGGGGAGTGTGTTTGTGTGTGTGTGTGTGTGTGTGAGTGTGTGTGTACATGCTGCGTGCAGGAGGGGGCGGAGTGAGCTGAGCGGGGAAGTGTGGGCTTCAAGCACGTAACTAGGATAAACATCGGGTTACTAACCAAAGCGCTTTGCTTGGATACCCGATGTTTATCTTGGTTACCAGCTTCTGGCAGACTGCCAGCAATGGCTCCTGCACACTGTAGCTGTAAAAAGCCCTGCTTTTTGCTGCTAGAACCGTTCTCGAACGTAACTAGAACTATCGAGCTTTAGCAAAAAGCTCGAGTCCTAGTTCGATCTAGAACACCCCCCAAAATCACTCGAACCGCGAACTGGAGAACCGCGAACCGCGCTCAACTCTAGTTACCAAGCAAAGCGCGTTGCTTGGATACCCGATATTTATCTTGGTTACCAGCTTACGCAGGCTGCCAGCGATGGCTCCCTGCACACTGTAGCTGTAAAAAGCCCTGCTTTTGGTGATCGAGACGTTCTCGAAAGTAACTTGAACTGTCGAGCTTTTAGCAAAAAGCTCAAGTTCGAGTTCGATCTCGAGCACCCCCAAAATCACTCGAACATGAAATTGGCGAACCTCGAACATCGCTCATCTCTACTCCTGACGTCAGCGCTGTCACTGCAGGGCATGACGAGCTGATGTCAGGAGGTTAGCGAGGTACATTACCTGCGGTGATCGTTGCACTCCTGACAGCAGAGCTGTCACTGAGTTCAATGACCGCTGCCTTCAGAAACCAAGTATCGCGGGGGCCTGTGACGTCACCGCTAGTGACAGTCTCGGGTCGGCAGCGAGAGGAGATGTGTCAAGAGGCGGCCATGGAGGACAGTGACAGCGCTGATGTCAGGAGGGCAGGACTTCATCACCGCAGGTAAAAAATTTAACTAATCTCCTGACGGCAGCGCTTGTCATCCCCGCTGCTGCTAACACTGCAATGTAGGCATCTGCGAACACCGTACAGTGCGGGCAGCTGCGGACACCGTACAGTGCAGGCAGCTGCGGACACTGCTGAGCGGACAGCTGCGGACACACTACAGTGCACGCATATGCTGTCACTGCAGTGTGGGCAGCTGTGGGCACCATACAGTGCGGGCAGCTGCGGACACTGCTGAGCAGGCAGCCGCGGGGCTGGAGCTGGAGCGGGACACAGACTGCAGCAGCATCCGACGGACGTCACACGGAAGTGCTTCTGTGTGGCTTTCGGGGATTTTTCCACATGTAGCCAGGGTACACATCGGGTTACTAAGCAAAACGCTTTGCTTGGATACCCAATATGTACCCTGGTTACCAGCTTACCGCAGGCTGCCAGTGATGGCTCCCTGCACACGTAGCTATGAAAAGCTCCGCTTTTTGATGATCGAACCGTTCTCGAACGTAACTCAAACTACCGAACTTTTCGCAAAACATTCGAGTTCGTCGAACGACTCGAACGACTTTAGCAAAAAGCTCGAGTTCGATCTCGAACACCCCCCAAAATCACTCGAACATTAAATTGGCGAATCTCGAACATCGCTCATCTCTACTAACGAACAATACCTACGAATGTGATTGACTGCACAGTTTTGTGCAGGCTATGAAAACTGATAAGATCGTTTTACCTAGTTCACTAGCAAATTAACAGCAGGCAATACTAATAATACCTAGCAATGTGATTGACCGGCTAATTGGGAGCAGGCTGTAATAAGTAGCAATAGCTATTTTTGATCGTTCACTGACAGCTCTTTAGCAGGCAAAAAGCAAAACTTTATTTCAAATCTATAAAAAAGAAAAACACTTTAAAACAGCAGTGTAGACAGAGGTCTACGCAATTTTATCGGAAAACCGCTCTGAATACTGACATTTCTCTGCATGTTAGAAGGCATTAAATATTAAATGCTTAACAAATACACTAAAGGTGAGATAACCCTCACAATCAACATTAACCATGACATCACCAGGGAACATAATTGAGTCTGACATGAACAAACAGTAATTGGATTAATTGCCTAATGGAAACAAAAAATATTATTTTCATATAAAACAATACCTCTTTCAAAAAAGCATATTTAGACAGAAATATGTGCACAACATCCAGTATGTCTTCCTTATATATCCATAACCATAATAAACACAGACAGAAGAATAAAGAAAAATGTAAATGCAGTAAAAAAGAGCAAATATAAAAAGTCCATCTAATTCGATAAATACAAAAATCTTCAAAGCTCAAATAAATAATAACAAAAAAAGTCCATGAATAGTTCATTATAGTGGATAAACTCACTTGGTATCCATTCAAAGCCATGGACAAAACATTGAGCTACAATCTTCAATAGCATCAGATAATAAATCAGAGGCCAAATTTTGTCCAGGAAAGCACATAGGCATTCAAACAAAGTGTCTTCAGTAGAAATGAGCGATATTCGAGGCTCGAGGTTCGCCAATTTCATGTTCGAGTGATTTTGGGGGGTGTTCAAGACGTCCGACAAACTCGAGCTTTTTGCTAAAAGCTCAACAGTTTGAGTTACGTTCGAGAACGGTTCGAGCACCAAAAACTTGGCTTTTAACAGTAAGGCTATGTGCACACGTTGCTGTCTGCATGCGTCCTGCGTCCCCAGCACAATCCCTCTCTCTTTCCTACTCACCGATCATGGGCATATCGCTGCACGCTGTCACAATTCTGCGGCGTCATTTCCTCTTTTGAAAATGGCTGCCGCTTCATTATTCAATCAGTTATTCCATGCTTTCCCCGCACACTGGCGCCCATGATTGGTTGCTGTCAGACACGCCCCCACGATGAGTGACAGCTGTCTCACTGCAACCAATCACAGCCACCAGCGGGCGGCTCTATATCATGCAGTAAAATAAATAAATAATTAAAAAAATAAAAATGCGGTTCCCCACATATTTGATACCAGCCAGGATAAAGCCACACCGCTGAAGGCTGGTATTGTCAGGATGGGGAGCGCCACATTATGGGGAGCCCACCACCCTAACAATATCACCCAGCAGCCGCCCGGAATTGCCGCATCCATTAGATGCGACAGTCCGGGGACTCCACTCAGCTCATCCCGAATTTCCATGGTGCAGTGGCAATCGGGGTAATAATCATGCCAGGCGTCTCCCCTAGATACCTTCCGAAGTAATCCACACGACACTGTCATCTCTGCTACAGAACACGAGTGCTCTGAGTCCGCTCCACGTAGCACATGAAGAGAATCGCGCTGTCACCTCAGACTTCAGTCTGCATTGCAGACCTCAAGACTACGAAATCTGCCTGTGTTCCTCATTGGAGACAGTCGATGAATGGATAGAGCGCTCGCCTAAGAATCGTAACTTCACGTGTTCAAGTGTCGGTAAAATTTTTTTTTTATTTTCAATTTTAAATTAATTAATTATTATTCTTTATTTATAATTGTATTTTAATTATGCACAGAGGGGAGTAGCCGGACATCAGCTGTGATCCGCTTCATGGAATGAGGCTGCATTCATTCATTCTCTATCTCTCTATCTCTTTCTCTCTCTGTCTCTCTCTCTCTCTCTCTTTCTCAGTCTCTCTGATATTCTTTCTTTCTGTCTTTCTTTCTGTCTCGTTCTTTCTTTCTTTCTTTCTGTCTTTCTATCTTTCTGTCTTTCTTTCTGTCTCGTTCTTTCCTTCTTTCTGTCTTTCTTTCTGTCTTTCTTTCTGTCTTACTGTCTCTTTCTTTCTTTCCTTCTGTCTTTCTTTCATTCTTTCTTTCATTCTGTCTCTCTTTCTTTCTTTCTTTCTTTCTTTCTGTTTTTCTTTCTTTTTTTATTGCACTGATGCATCAGCTGATTGTATAAAAGCCGTTTATACAATCAGCTGCTATGTCATGTGATTCTGGCCCTTGAACCTGACACATCATCTAATCGCTTTGCCTTCCAGCAAACCGATTAGATGATACGGGATCCGGATTGGACGACGCGGGACCCTTGACCCAGGATTACTGCGGAGGGGGGTTCTTTATTTCAATAAAGATGGAGTCACTAATTGTGTTGTGTTTTATTCTAATAAGAATATTTTTCTGTGTGTTGTGTTTTTTTTTTATGAAAAACGAAGAAACAGGTTTGGGCTAAGAAATGCACTCCACTCACTAATATATTTAAATTTTCACACAAGTTTATTTAGACAGAAAAATAAAACCATATTAAAAACAAAGTGCCATCCATCATAAATTCAGCATAAATAGAATAAGGTTGTCATGAGCAAAGTCCGTATGGAGCAATAAACAGTGGATACAATATCTACACCAGGCATAAACAGTCATGAAGATTATCCACATATAAAAGCCCTCAAAAAAGACATCAAGTCTGGAAATAATCTATGTCACTGGGATCCGATAGGTAATTATAATTCATAGCAAATATCACCCAAAAGTATTCAGTATACAACCTGTATCAGATACCCATGCTGTCACAACCAAACGGACAAAGACATCTCATCATAATGCAAAGACAAGTGCTGACATGATGTGGAAGTTAAGGCCCCTTTACACACTGAGACTTTCAGCGATCCCAACCTGGTCGGGATCGCTACAAAGTCTCTGGTGAGTCTCTGGTGAGCTGTCAAACAGGCAAACCTGGCCAACGACGCAACAGCGATCCGGACCTGCAGAACGACCTAGCTAGTCAAACACTGGAAACGAGTGATGTGTCACAATATCTGTCAATCACTATTCTCTGTCAGTCGGTCTCTCCCTCTCGGTCTCTATTCTCTCTCTGTCGGTCCGTCACTATCTCTGTCCCTCTCTCACAGTCTGTCGGTCATTTTCCCCTCCTTTCTCATACTCACCGATCCCCGGCGCGACGCTGCACGGCATTCACACTGCTGCGGCGCCTTTTACTATTTTGAAAAAGCCGGCCGCTCATGAAACAATTTCGTATTCCCTACTTTCCCCGCCTACAGGCGCCTATGATTGGTTGCAGTGAGACATGCCCCCACGCTGAGTGAGAGGTGTCTCACTGCACCCAATCACAGCAGCCGGTTGGCGTGTCACTATGGAGTATAGAAATAAATAAATAAATAATTAATTAAAAAAAACGGCGTGCGGTCCCCCCAAATTTAATACCAGCCAGATAAAGCCATATGGCTGAAGGCTGGTATTCTCAGGATGGGGAGCGCCACGTTATGGGGAGCCCCCCAGCCTAACAATATCAGTCAGCAGCCGCCCAGAATTGCCGCATACATTATATGCGACAGTTCTGGGACTGTACCCAGCTCTTCCCGATTTGCCCTGGTGCATTGGCAAATCGGGGTAATAAGAAGTTATTGGCAGCCCATAGCTGCCAATAACTCCTAGATTAATCATGTCAGGTGTCTCCCCGAGAAACCTTCCATGATTAATCTGTAAATTACAGTAAATAAACACACACACACCTGAAAAAATCATTTATTAGAAATAAAAAACACAAACAAATTCCCTCATCACCAATTATATCAGCCCCAAAAAGCCCTCCATGTCCGGCGTAATCCACGGACCTCCAGCGTCGCTTCCAGCTCTGCTGCATGGAGGTGACCGGAGCTACAGAAGACACCGCCGCTCCTGTCAGCTCCACGCAGCTAATGAAGACAGCCGCGCGATCAGCTGAGCTGTCACTGAGGTTACTCGCTGTCACTGGATCCAGCGGTGGCCGCGGGTAACCTCAGTGACAGCTCAGCTGATCGCGCTACTCACCTCAGTTGCTGCGTGGAGCTGACCGGAGCGGCGGTGAGTAGCGCGATCAGCTGAGCTGTCACTGAGGTTACCCGCGGCCACCGCTGCATCCACCGCTGCATTCACCGCTGGATCCACCGCTGGATCCAGTGACAGCGGGTAACCTCAGTGACAGCTCATCCGATCGCGCGGCTCTCTTCATTTGCTGTGTGGAGGTGACAGGAGCGGCGGTGTCTTCTGTAGCTCCTGTCACCTCCATGCAGCTGCGCTGGAAGCGACGCTGGAGGTCCGTGGATTACGCCGGACAAGGAGGGCTTTTTGGGGCTGATTAAATTGGTGATGAGGGAATTTGTTTGTGTTCATTATTTCTAATAAAGGATTTTTTCGGGTGTGTGTGTTTATTTACTGTTACTTACAGATTAATCATGGAAGGTATCTCGGGGAGACGCCTGACATGATTAATCTAGGAGTTATTGGCAGCTATGGGCTGCCAATAACTCCTTATTACCCCGATTTGCCAACGCACCAGGGCAAATCGGGAAGAGCCGGGTACAGTCCCAGAACTGTCGCATATAATGTATGCGGCAATTCTGGGCGGCTGCTGACTGATATTGTTAGGCTGGGGGGCTCCCCATAACGTGGCGCTCCCCATCCTGAGAATACCAGCCTTCAGCCGTATGGCTTTATCTGGCTGCTATTAAATTTGGGGGGACCGCACGCCGTTTTTTTAAATTATTTATTTATTTCTATACTCCATAGTGACACGCCCACCGGCTGCTGTGATTGGGTGCAGTGAGACACCTGTCACTCAGCGTGGGGGCGTGTCTCACTGCAACCAATCATAGGTGCCTGTGGGCGGGGAAAGTAGGGAATACGAAACTGTTTAATGAGCGGCCGGCTTTTTCAAAATAGTAAAAGCTGCCGCAGCAGTGTGAATGCCGTGCAGCGCCGCGCCGGGGATCGGGGATCGGTGACTGGGTTTTCAGTTTCAATACTAAGATTAAAGTTCTAGCACCTGCGCAATTACAACTTCTGGACGCCTGAAGGCTCCATGCTGACTACAGCACACCGGTATCCTATTTAGACATTGTTTTAAATGTATATAAGTACATGTTTGTGTGTCACACCTCAGTGTTCTCCTTATTTCCCTGATGAAGCTTGTCTTTACAAGCGACACGCGTTGGGTGGGGATTTACTAACTTCCACATCATGTCAGCACTTTTCTTTGCATTATGATGAGATGTCTTTGTCCATTTGGTTGTGGCAGCATGGGTATCTGATACAGGTTGTATACTGAATACTTTTGGGTGATATTTGCTATGAATGATAATTACCTATTGGATCCCAGTGACATAGATTATTTCCAGCCTTGATGTCTTTTTTGAGGGCTTTTATATGTGGATAATCTTCATGACTGTTTATGCCTGGTGTAGATATTGTATCCACTGTTTATTGCTCCATACGGACTTTGCTCATGACAACCTTATTCTATTTATGCTGTATTTATGATGGATGGCACTTTGTTTTTAATATGGTTTTATTTTTCTGTCTAAATAAACTTGTGTGAAAATTTAAGTATATTAGTGAGTGGAGTGCATTTCTTAGCCCAAACCTGTTTCTTCATTTTTCATTAATCCCCTTTTGGGCTCATGCACCCTCACATTATTAATCAAACATTATTTATTGCTGTGCATCCCCAACCTTGTTGTTTGTGGGTTTTTTTTTATCTGAACTAGAAATTCATGGTGGCCATGTCTAATATTGGCATGACACTATGAATTTCGGGCTTAGGGCCAGTTGATAATATACAGCTAGCCCTAACTCCATTATTACCCAGCGAGCCACCCGTCACCAGGGCAGCTGGAAGAGTTTGATACAGCGCCAGAAGATGGCGCTTCTATGAAAGCGCCATTTTCTGGGGTGGCTGCAGACTGCAATTCACAGCAGGGGTGCCCAGAAAGCTTGGCACCCTGAGCTGTGGATTCCAATCCCCAGCTGCCTAGTTGTACCTGGCTGGACACAAAAATTGGGCGAAGCCCACATCCTTTTTTTTAAATTATTTCTTGAAATTCATGAAATAATAAAAAAAGGGCTTCCCTATATTTCTGGTTCCCAGCCAGGTACAAATAGGCAGCTGGAGGTTGGGGGCAGACCGTAGCTGCCTGCTGTAGCTGGCTAGCATACAAAAACATGGTGAAGCCCACATAATTTTTTTGGGGGGGGGCAAAAAACTCCTGCATACAGTCCTAGATGGAGTATGCTGAGCATTGTAGTTCTGCGCCTGCTGTCTGTCTGTATGCAGGAGAGCAGACAGCAGCTGCAGAAGTACAAGGCTCAGCATACTCCATCCAGGACTGTATGCAGGAGTTTTTTGTCCACCAAAAAAATTGACGTGAGCTTCGCCATATTTTTGCATGCTAGCCAGGTACAACAGGCAGGTAAGGCTGCCCCCAACCCCCAGCTGCCTATTTGTACCCGGCTGGGAACAAAAAAAATAGGGAAGCCCTTTTTTTAATTATTTCATAAATTTCATGAAATAATTAAAAAAAAAAATCGTCATGAGCTTCACCACATTTTTGTGTCCAGCCAGGTACAATTAGGCAGCTGGGGATTGGAATACGCAGCACAGGTTGGCCTGAGCTTTCTGGGCCCCTCTGCTGCGAATTGCAGTCCGCAGCCACCCCAGAAAATGGCGCTTTCATAGAAGCGCCATCATCTGGTGCTGTATCCAACTCTCAATCATGAGTTAATACTAGCTTTGTTTTACTAGCTAGTATTAAGCCAGAGATTCTTAATGTCAGGCAAGTTTGACCCAGCCATTAAGAATCTCCAAAAAAGGGTTAAAAAACCCCAAACACTTTAATAGAAATAAATACACAGACACATTAGAGACTCCATGTTTATTACTCCCTGTCACCCCTCCACGATCATAGTCTTCTGTCTTCTTTCTCCTTCAACCCATGCAGCTCTGCTACATCAGACAGCACTGCATGGGAGGAAGACGCTGCTGCTCCCCGTGCAGTCTATTCACTCAGTAGGTGAGCGAGCAGAGGCTGCAGGCTGTAAGCGGTGACGTCACCGCTGACAGGCGGGTTGCTATAGCAATGGTGATCTCCATTATTGACCGGCTGTGGCAGCTGGTGAATAACGTAACGGGGAAGCAGAACGGAGAAGCCGACCATGTGCCAGAGCATTTCGCCGGTATACGGAGATGCTGAAACGATCACCGCGTACTGGAGAGATGCAATGACAGGACCTAGCATGACGTCATAGCCATGTGACCAGTCTGTAGCCAAGGAGATAATAGACACGTGACTGGTCATATGCTTTTTTTAACCTCACAGAAGGTCCTATTATCAGTGCTGGTTACCAGGAGGACGCAGCGATTATCGGAAGGAAAAGCGGCAGGAGACAGAGTGCAGAACGCGTTGCGGGGACCTGTAAGTGTAATGGCAATGTTTATTAACTGAATATGTACATTTCTAATGTGTTTTTATGTGTTTGTGTTTGCCTCCCATTGTTTTCAATGGGGTTCGAGAGGTTTGTCGAACCGAACTCGAACTGGGCCTCCGTTCGACGAACCAAACTCGAGCCTTCAGAGGCTCTTCAGTATCATGAGATAGACATACAGGCAGGCTAAATTCATCCAGGAAAACACATAGTCATTCAAGATAATGAATCAGCAGGCAAATTTAAGCCAGGAAAGCTCCTAGACATTCAAACAATGTGTCTTCAGTATTATTAGGTAGGTAAGTTAAAGGCATTCAAATTATATCTTCAAAACTCCAAGTAAAAGAATCAGCAGGCAGAGTTAAGGGTGCTTTACACGCTGTGATATCGCTAGCGATAGCACCCGCCCCCGTCGTTCATGCGACATTTGGTGATCGCTGCCGTAGCGAACATAATCACTATGGCAGCGTCACACGCACATACCTTTTCAGCGATGTCGTTGTGATTTCCGAACAATTTCTCCTTCAAGGAGCGACGTCACTGCGGCATCACTAAACGGCCGCCCAATAGCAGAGTAGGGGCGGAGATGAGCTGCCGTAACATGCCGCCCACCTTCTTCCTTCATCATTGTCGGTGTACGCAGTTAAGGAGATGTTCGTCGTTAATGCGGCGTCACACATAGTGATGTGTGATGCCGCAGGAATGACGAACAACCAGCGGCATGCACCACCAATGATATTATGTAAAGGAGCGACGTGTCAATGTTTTTACGATTGTTGATCGTCGCTCCTTGGTGTCACACACTGCGATGTCGCTAACGGCGCCGGATGTGCGTCACTAACTACGTGACCCCGACGATATATCGTTAGTGATGTCGCAGCGTGTAAAGCACCCTTTAGTTCATGAAAGCTCATGGACAATCAAACAAGGTGTTTTCAATACCATCACGATGGATCAGCAGGCAAAGTTTGTCAAGGTATGTCTAAGCTCACAGACCATCCAAACAAGGAAAATAAATATATATAAAATAAATAATCAAATATATGCCAATGGGTTATTATAAATAGACAACTGGATACATAGTTTTCATTAATATTGCAAGGAATAAATAAACAAAATGAAACAAACATAAACCATCCAAAAAATGAATGTAAATAATGATTAACTATTGCAGTGTAAATTGAAACATTTCATACGAAACATCTCATACTGCGTGTTTAGCTAAATTTAAACTACATACCAACAAACAAACATTGCTTGAATGAAAGAAAATAATTGTTTATAGAATAAACAATTAGATGCAGGAAACTTGACAGACTTAGGGTCCCGTTACACGCAGCAATGCACCAACGATCCGACCAGCAAGCTGACCTGGCAGGGGATCTTTGGTGCATTGATACATGGTCGCTGGTGAGCTGTCAATCACAGCGACCAGAGACCAACCACCAGCGACCCGTGTAACGACGTTGTCCTTGGTAACCAGGGTATACATTGAGTAACTAAGCAAAGTGCTTTGCTTAGTTACCCGGTATGTATCCTGGTTACCAGCATACGCTGCTATCAGGCTGCCAGCGCTGGCTCCCTGCACACGTAGCTAGGGTACACATCACATCGGGTTAGTAAGCAAAGTGCTTTGCTTAGTTACCCGATGTATACCCTGGTTACCAGAGTACGCCGCTTACAGGCTGCCAGCACTCGTTGGTCTCCCGCCGTCAAACACGCCGATGCGTGCTGCACAGCGGGAGACCAACGAGCAAAAAATGGTCCTGATCGTTTTGTAACGATCAGCGACCTCGCAGCAGGGGCCGCTCGCTGCTGCTTGTCACACACAGCGATATCGCTGGTGAGGTCGCTGATACATCACAAAACCTGTGACGTTTTAGCGATCTCACTAGTGATCTCGTGTGTGATGGTGGCTTAACTCACAGATTGTGGATCAAAAAACAGATCCATTATCCTTGTTACGGAGTACATAGTAGATACTGTCATCTTGGAAGTTACTAAATAATGATGCAGGAAATAAAATAAAATTAACCACCCAAAATAAAAAAAAACAAACAAACAAAATAAGCATGCAAACCAAAAACCTAAAATGTTGTAGCCATAATAAATCTTAATAGCGAAAGAACAAATTTGTTTTCAAATTTAAACCACGTGGATGTCTATTTTCCAACTTCAGGATCAATGATGCCTCCCTCTTAAAGGGAACCTGTCAGCAGAAATTTCGCCCAAAACCTAAAAGATTCCCCCTCTGCAGCTCCTAGGCTGCATTCTAGAAAGGTCCCTGTTATTATTGTGCCCCATGTGAGACCAAAATAAAGACTTGATAAAGTGGTACCTTTTTGTATTCAGATACTGTAAATGTGACACGGGGGCGGGCTCTCTGCCGTCCGTTATTCTGCCTCCTGGTCCTGTATGCCGCCCTCATCGCTCCTTTCCATAGCTGATGCACCGCCCACTGCTCCAGCCATCCCCGCACATGCCCAGTGCCAGTCTCACGGGACTGAGCAGTGTGACCGCTGGTGACGTGTGCGCAGGCAAGTGATTATGGGCAGGGCTGTGATTGTTATCAGCAAGTACCCGCCCATAATCTTGTGAGCGTGCAAACCTCACCAGCGTTCACACTGTGCTCAGGGTAGTGCTAGACTGTATGGGCTGCTTCCAGGGATGACGTCCCTCTTGTCACGTGATAGTATTTTGAACACGCCCCTATCACGTGACATAAGGGACGTCATCCCTGGAAGCAGCCCATACAGTCTAGCACTACCTTGAGCACAGTGTGATCACTGGTGAGGTTTGCGCGCTCACGAGATTATGGGCGGGTACTTGCTGATAACAATCACAGCCCCACCCATAATCACTTGCCTGCGCACACGTCACCAGTGGTCACACTGCTCAGTCCCGTGAGACTGGCACTGGGCATGCGCGGGGATGGCTGGAGCAGTGGGCGGTGCATCAGCTATGGAAAGGAGCGACGGGGCGGCATACTGGACCAGGAAGCAGAATAACGGACGGCAGAGAGCCCGCCCCCGTGTCACATTTACAGTATCTGAATACAAAAAGGTACCACTTTATAAAGTCTTTAGTTTGGTCTCACATGGGGCACAATAATAACAGGGAACTTTCTAGAATGCAGCCCAGGAGCTGCAAAGGGGGAATCTTTTAGGTTTTTGGCAAAATTTCTGCTGACAGGTTCCCTTTAAGTGAATGGGGTTCGGGGCCTTGTTATTTAGCAGTGACTAAATTTGCTAGTGAACTAGGTAAAAAGGTAATGGCAGTTTTCATTGCCTGCTCAAAATTACACAGTCAATCACAATTGTAGCTATTAGCAGCACTGCCTGCTGTCAATTTGCTAGCGAAGTAGCTACAAAGGTCTTGGCACTTTTCAAGGTCTACTTAAAATTACACAGTGAACCACATTTGGAGTTATTGGTACTTTTCAGTGCTTTTGCAATGTTGCCAACTCAGGCAGGTAATAAATAATTTATCTTTTGTGTCATGTGTCTGACAGGTGTGGCAATAGGGCTTCAAAACATCTGTTTGAAAGGGGAAGGGTACATCAACCATGGTGGTAATTCACAACGAGGTTGTGGTGGAAGAGTGAATGGCTGGCGTGTTATAAGTAGAGTTGAGCGCGGTTCGCGGTTCGAGGTTCTCCAGTTCGCAGCTCAAGTGATTTTGGGGGCTGTTCTAGATCGAACTAGAACTCGAGCTTTTTGATAAAGCTCGATAGTTCTAGATACGTTCGAGAACGGTTCTATCAGCAAAAAGACAAGCTAATTACTAGCTGGCTTTCCGCTGTAATAGTGTAAGTCACTCTGTGACTCACACTGTTATGAAATTTCAGTGTATAGTGTGCGGTAATAGCGCATTCAGATCACTGCTGTTTGGATAATGGCGATCGTTATTTTTTTTTTTTCCTTGTCTTCCTTCCCTTAGCGCGTGCGTGTAGTGGGGCAGGCCAGCATGTCAGTCAATCCCAGACACACACAAAGCTAAGTGGACTTTTAGCCAGAGAAGCAACGGCATGTGTGATAGGATGTCCATGTCACATGTCCCTGCATTATAAAACCGGACATTTTCCTCCAGCACGCCATTATCTGCCTTCTGCGTCTTGGTGTCAGTCACCGATGGCGCAGCCCCTGTCTCCGATACTGCTGTGTACGCTCTATACACAGCGCTATACAGAATAGGGATAGAAGTTTCTTTCAGCCCTTGTAAGGGCTAATACCAGTAGGGTCAGAGCCATAGGTGACAGTCAGGTCCGTGAAAACAGATTTTAACAGCTACACAAGATGACAGCGTCTTTGTAGCTAAAGTCAGGGATTTCCTCGCTGCATTTTCCCATTAGGAGGGATAGAAAGGGAGGCTTCCTTTCCTCTACCCAGACCCACTACCCTGCCACTGTACCCTCCTGCCCTTTTCACACTCAAACTCATTGTTACTAAGCCATTATACTAGCAAACACTGAGGAAACTTAGTGGCATCCTAAAAGTGGCTGTTGGACTTCATTATTGTCCCACTGGTGCAAAGCTATTTCTAGCACCTCTGCATGACACCCTCCTGCTCTGTTTTTAATAAGCTATAATAATAGCAAAAAATGCTGCCATTTGGTGGCATACAAGAAGTGGCTGTTGTACTCCATTAGTGTCCCACTGGTGCCAAGCTATTTCTAGCACCTCTGCATGACACCCTCCTGCTCTGTTTTTAATAAGCTATAATAATAGCAAAAAATGCTGCCATTTAATGGCATCCTAAAAGTGGCTGTTGACTTCATTATTGTCCCACTAGTCAAAAGATATTTGCAGCACATCTGCCTGCATTGCACACTCAAACTGATTGTTAATAAGCCATTATACTAGCAAACACTGAGGAAGCTTAGTGGCATCCTAAAAGTGGCTGTTGGACTTCATTATTGTCCCACTATTGCAAAGATATTTGCAGCACGTCTGCCTGCATTGCACACTCAAAATCATTGTTACTAAGCCATTATACTAGCAAACACTGTTGAAACTTAGTGGCATCCTAAAAGTGGCTGTTGGAATTCATTAGTGTTCCACTGGTGCCAAGCTATTTCTAGCACCTCTGCATGACACCCTCCTGCTCTGTTTTTAATAAGCTATAATAATAGCAAAAAATGCTGCAATTTAGTGGCATACCAGAAGTGGCTGTTGGACTTCATTGTTGTCCCACTGGTGCAAAGCTATTTCTAGCACCTCTGCATGACACCCTGCTGCTCTGTTTTTAATAAGCTATAATAATAGCAAAACATGCTGCCATTTAGTGGCATACAAGAAGTGGCTGTTGTACTCCATTAGTGTCCCACTGGTGCCAAGCTATTTCTAGCACCTCTGCATGACACCCTCCTGCTCTGTTTTTAATAAGCTATAATAATAGCAAAAAATGCTGCCATTTAGTGGCATCCTAAAAGTGGCTGTTGGACTTCATTATTGTCCCACTAGTGCAAAGATATTTGCAGCACGTCTGCATGCATTGCACACTCAAACTGATTGTTACTAAGCCATTATACTAGCAAACACTGAGGAAACTTAGTGGCATCCTAAAAGTGGCTGTTGGACTTCATTATTGTCCCAATAGTGCAAAGATATTGTTACGGTTGCTGCGAGCACTGGAGACTAAGTCCAGATTTCTTGCTACTGCACATGTGCGAGCGCTGGAGACTAAGTCCAGATTTCTTCCTACTGCACATGTGCGAGCGCTGGAGACTAAGTCCAGATTTCTTGCTACTGCACATGTGCGAGCGCCGGAGACTAAGTCCTATCTTGGAGCCATTGCACATGTGCGGGTGACATCATCGCTGACACGAGGTCACATGTCTCTGACACCTTCTATGCCGATTGGTCGCTGGTCATGTGCTTGTGATGCCTCGCTCGGTGATAGGCCAGCATGATGTCACTCCTGTCGTTCTGGCAGCAGATTGGCTCTGGTGTCCTCCATCTTGGATGAGGCACAGAGTCTATATAAGACCCTGACACACGCCGCATGGCGCTCAGTCCTCTTGGTTCATGCATAAGAGTAGACGCTCTGTGCGCGTTCCTCTGGGCATTCCTCTGTCTATGCTAGGTGAGCGCTACCGGCAGGGTAGCGTTCTTATACCTTACAGCTTCGGCTGCTGTCCGTATCCTTACCTCTTAGGGGAGCGGACATATGCAGGTGCCTGAGTCACATGGTCTGGCTGGGCCTTGTGGTTCGACTCGTAGGTGGACGTTGCCGCTAGGGTAACGTTCCTTATACTGTGACTAGCAGTTGTTCGTATCCTCGCACACTAGGGGAGCGAACAGAGGTAGGAGCTTTGTGCGGCTTACGCTGCTGTTCGTCTCTTTTGCACCACTAGAAGAGCGGACCTAGGCAGGTGCCATATCTAGTGGTTCGTGTCCTCGCACACTAGTGGAGCGAACGCAGGTAGGAGCTTTGTGCGGCTTACGCTGCTGTTCATCTCTTTTGCACCACTAGAAGAGCGGACCTAGGTAGGTGCCATTTCGCACACATTGCCTTTGTCTCTGTGATTATTAACAGAGATCATTCCACACACCCTCCAAGTAAGGGAGGAATTGCTTTACTTTCTTATTATATGCTTCTGTGAGTTAACAGAGGTATTGCACTCTGCCATAGTCTGCAGCAGAGTCTTTGCACGGTGGACCCTGACTGTCTGATACTCCTTTAGGTTATCAGACAGCCCCCCGTAACAGATATTTGCAGCACGTCTGCCTGCATTGCACACTCAAACTCATTGTTACTAAGCCATTATACTAGCAAACACTGAGGAAACTTAGTGGAATCCTAAAAGTGGCTGTTGAACTTCATTAGTGTCCCACTGGTGCCAAGCTATTTCTAGCACCTCTGCATGACACCCTCCTGCTCTGTTTTTAATAAAGTATAATAATAGCAAAAAATGCTGCCATTTAGTGGCATACAAGAAGTGGCTGTTGTACTCCATTAGTGTCCCACTGGTGCCAAGCTATTTCAAACACCTCTGCATGACACCCTCCTGCTCTGTTTTTAATAAGCTATAATAATAGCAAAAAATGCTGCCATTTTGTGGCATACAAGAAGTGGCTGTTGTACTCCATTAATGTCCCACTGGTGCCAAGCTATTTCTAGCACCTCTGCATGACACCCTCCTGCTCTGTTTTTAATAAGCTATAATAATAGCAAAAAATGCTGCCATTTAATGGCATCCTAAAAGTGGCTGTTGACTTCATTATTGTCCCACTAGTGCAAAGATATTTGCAGCACATCTGCCTGCATTGCATACTCAAACTGATTGTTACTAAGCCATTATACTAGCAAACACTGAGGAAGCTTAGTGGCATCCTAAACGTGGCTGTTGGACTTCATTATTGTCCCACTAGTGCAAAGATATTTGCAGCACGTCTGCCTGCATTGCACTCTCAAAATCATTGTTACTAAGCCATTATACTAGCAAACACTGAGGAAACTTAGTGGCATCCTAAAAGTGGCTGTTGGAATTCATTAGTGTTCCACTGGTGCCAAGCTATTTCTAGCACCTCTGCATGAAACCCTCCTGCTCTGTTTTTAATAAGCTATAATAATAGCAAAACATGCTGCCATTTAGTGGCATACAAGAAGTGGCTGTTGTACTCCATTAGTGTCCCACTGGTGCCAAGCTATTTCTAGCACCTCTGCATGACACCCTCCTGCTCTGTTTTAATAAGCTATAATAATAGCAAAAAATGCTGCCATTTAGTGGCATCCTAAAAGTGGCTATTGGACTTCATTATTGTCCCACTGGTGCAAAGCTATTTCTAGCACCTCTGCATGACACCCTCCTGCACTGTTTTGAATAAGCTATAATAATAGCAAAAAATGCTGTCATTTCGTGGCATCCTAAAAGTGGCTGTTGGACTTCATTATTGTCCCACTAGTGCAAAGATATTTGCAGCACGTCTGCATGCATTGCACACTCAAACTGATTGTTACTAAGCCATTATACTAGCAAACACTGAGGAAACTTAGTGGCATCCTAAAAGTGGCTGTTGGACTTCATTATTGTCCCACTAGTGCAAAGATATTTGCAGCACGTCTGCCTGCATTGCACACTCAAAATCATTGTTACTAAGCCATTATACTAGCAAACACTGTTGAAACTTAGTGGCATCCTAAAAGTGGCTGTTGGAATTCATTAGTGTTCCACTGGTGCCAAGCTATTTCTAGCACCTCTGCATGACACCCTCCTGCTCTGTTTTTAATAAGCTATAATAATAGCAAAAAATGCTGCCATTTAGTGGCATACCAGAAGTGGCTGTTGGACTTCATTGTTGTCCCACTGGTGCAAAGCTATTTCTAGCACCTCTGCATGACACCCTGCTGCTCTGTTTTTAATAAGCTATAATAATAGCAAAACATGCTGCCATTTAGTGGCATACAAGAAGTGGCTGTTGTACTCCATTAGTGTCCCACTGGTGCCAAGCTATTTCTAGCACCTCTGCATGACACACTCCTGCTCTGTTTTTAATAAGCTATAATAATAGCAAAAAATGCTGCCATTTAGTGGCATCCTAAAAGTGGCTGTTGGACTTCATTATTGTCCCACTAGTGCAAAGATATTTGCAGCACGTCTGCATGCATTGCACACTCAAACTGATTGTTACTAAGCCATTATACTAGCAAACACTGAGGAAACTTAGTGGCATCCTAAAAGTGGCTGTTGGACTTCATTAGTGTCCCACTGGTGCCAAGCTATTTCTAGCACCTCTGCATGACACCCTCCTGCTCTGTTTTTAATAAACTATAATATTAGCAAAAAATGCTGCCATTTAGTGGCATACAAGAAGTGGCTGTTGTACTCCATTAGTGTCCCACTGGTGCCAAGCTATTTCAAGCACCTCTGCATGACACCCTCCTGCTCTGTTTTTAATAAGCTATAATAATAGCAAAAAATGCTGCCATTTTGTGGCATACAAGAAGTGGCTGTTGTACTCCATTAGTGTCCCACTGGTGCCAAGCTATTTCTAGCACCTCTGCATGACACCCTCCTGCTCTGTTTTTAATAAGCTATAATAATAGCAAAAAATGCTGCCATTTAATGGCATCCTAAAAGTGGCTGTTGACTTCATTATTGTCCCACTAGTGCAAAGATATTTGCAGCACATCTGCCTGCATTGCACACTGAAACTGATTGTTACTAAGCCATTATACTAGCAAACACTGAGGAAGCTTAGTGGCATCCTAAAAGTGGCTGTTGGACTTCATTATTGTCCCACTATTGCAAAGATATTTGCAGCACGTCTGCCTGCATTGCACTCTCAAAATCATTGTTACTAAGCCATTATACTAGCAAACACTGAGGAAACTTAGTGGCATCCTAAAAGTGGCTGTTGGAATTCATTAGTGTTCCACTGGTGCCAAGCTATTTCTAGCACCTCTGCATGACACCCTCCTGCTCTGTTTTTAATAAGCTATAATAATAGAAAAAAATGCTGCCATTTAGTGGCATACCAGAAGTGGCTGTTGGACTTCATTGTTGTCCCACTGGTGCAAAGCTATTTCTAGCACCTCTGCATGACACCCTCCTGCTCTGTTTTTAATAAGCTATAATAATAGCAAAACATGCTGCCATTTAGTGGCATACAAGAAGTGGCTGTTGTACTCCATTAGTGTCCCACTGGTGCCAAGCTATTTCTAGCACCTCTGCATGACACCCTCCTGCTCTGTTTTTAAAAAGCTATAATAATAGCATAAAATGCTGCCATTTAGTGGCATCCTAAAAGTGGCTGTTGGACTTCATTATTGTCCCACTAGTGCAAAGATATTTGCAGCACGTCTGCATGCATTGCACACTCAAACTGATTGTTACTAAGCCATAATACTAGCAAACACTGAGGAAACTTAGTGGCATCCTAAAAGTGGCTGTTGGACTTCATTATTGTCCCACTAGTGCAAAGATATTTGCAGCACGTCTGCCTGCATTGCACACTTAAACTCATTGTTACTAAGCCATTATACTAGCAAACACTGAGGAAACTTAGTGGCATCCTAAAAGTGACTGTTGGACTTCACTATTGTCCCACTGGTGCAAAGCTTTTTCTAGCACCTCTGCATGACACCCTCCTGCTCTGTTTTTAATAAGCTACAATAATAGCAAAAAGTGCTGCCATTTAGGGGCATACAAGAAGTGGCTGTTGTACTCCATTAGTGTCCCACTGGTGCCAAGCTATTTATAGCACCTCTGCATGACACCCTCCTGCTCTGTTTTTATTAAGCTATAATAATAGCAAAGAATGCTGCCATCTAGTGGCATCCTAAAAGTGGCTGTTGGACTTCATTATTGTCCCACTGGTGCAAAGTTATTTTTAGCACCTCTGCATGACACCCTCCTGCTCTGTTTTTAATAAGCTATAATAATAGCAAAAAATGCTGCCATTTAGTGGCATCCTAAAAGTGGCTGTTGGACTTTATTATTGTCCCACTAGTGCAAAGATATTTGCAGCACGTCTGCCTGCATTGCACACTCAAACTGATTGTTACTAAGCCATTATACTAGCAAACACTGAAGAAACTTAGTGGCATCCTAAAAGTGGCTGTTGGACTTCATTATTGTCCCACTAGTGCAAAGATATTTGCAGCACGTCTGGCTGCATTGCACGCTCAAACTCATTGTTACTAAGCCATTATAGTAGCAAACACTGAGGAAACATAGTGGCATCCTAAAAGTGGCTGTTGGACTTCATTAGTGTCCCACTGGTGCCAAGCTTTTTCTAGGACCTCTGCATGACACCCTCCTGCTCTGTTTTTAATAAGCTATAATAATAGCAAAAAATGCTGCCATTTAGTGGCATCCTAAAAGTGGCTGTTGGACTTCATTATTGTCCCAGTGGTGCAAAGCTATTTCTAGCACCTCTGCATGACACCCTCCTGCTCTGTTTTTAATAAACTATAATAATAGCAAAAAATGCTGCCATTTAGTGGCATACAAGAAGTGGCTGTTGTACTCCATTATTGTCCCACTGGTGCAAAGTTATTTTTAGCACCTCTGCATGACACCCTCCTGCTCTGTTTTTAATAAGCTATAATAATAGCAAAAAATGCTGCCATTTAGTGGCATCCTAAAAGTGGCTGTTGGACTTCATTATTGTCCCACTAGTGCAAAGATATTTGCAGCACGCCTGCCTGCATTCCACACTCAAACTGATTGTTACTAAGCCATTATACTAGCAAACACTGAGGAAACTTAGTGGCATCCTAAAAGTGGCTGTTTGACTTTATTAGTGTCCAACTGGTGCCAAGCTATTTCTAGCACCTCTGCATGACACCCTCCTGCTCTGTTTTTAATAAGCTATAAAAATAGCAAAAAATGCTGCCATGTGGCATCCTTAAAGTGGCTGTTGGACTTCATTATTGTCCCACTGGTGCCAAGCTATTTCTAGCACCTCTGCATGACACCCTCCTGCTCTGTTTTTAATAAGCTATAATAATAGCAAAAAATTCTGCCATTTAGTGGCATACAAGAAGTGGCTGTTGTACTCCATTAGTGTCCCACTGGTGCCAAGCTATTTCTAGCACCTCTGCATGACACCCTCCTGCTCTGTTTTTAATAAGCTATAATAATAGCAAAAAATGCTGCCATTTAGTGGCATCCTAAAAGTGGCTGTTGGACTTCATTATTGTCCCACTGGTGCAAAGCTATTTCTAGCACCTCTGCATGACACCCTCCTGCTCTGTTTTTAATAAGCTATAATATTAGCAAAAAATGCTGCCATTTAGTGGCATCCTAAAAGTGGCTGTTGTACTCCATTATTGTCCCACTGGTGCAAAGTTATTTTTAGCACCTCTGCATGACACCCTCCTGCTCTGTTTTTAATAAGCTATAATAATAGCAAAAAATGCTGCCATTTAGTGGCATCCTAAAAGTGGCTGTTGGACTTCATTATTGTCCCACTAGTGCAAAGATATTTGCAGCACGTCTGCCTGCATTCCACACTCAAACTGATTGTTACTAAGCCATTATACTAGCAAACACTGAAGAAACTTAGTGGCATCCTAAAAGTGGCTGTTGGACTTCATTATTGTCCCACTAGTGCAAAGATATTTGCAGCACGTCTGCCTGCATTCCACACTCAAACTGATTGTTACTAAGCCATTATACTAGCAAACACTGAGGAAACTTAGTGGCATCCTAAAAGTGGCTGTTTGACTTCATTAGTGTCCAACTGGTGCCAAGCTATTTCTAGCACCTCTGCATGACACCCTCCTGCTCTGTTTTTAATAAGCTATAATAATAGCAAAAAATGCTGCCATTTAGTGGCATCCTAAAAGTGGCTGTTGGACTTCATTATTGTCCCACTGGTGCAAAGCTATTTCTAGCACCTCTGCATGACACCCTCCTGCTCTGTTTTTAAAAAGCTATAATAATAGCATAAAATGCTGCCATTTAGTGGCATCCTAAAAGTGGCTGTTGGACTTCATTATTGTCCCACTAGTGCAAAGATATTTGCAGCACGTCTGCCTGCATTGCACACTCAAACTCATTGTTACTAAGCCATTATACTAGCAAACACTGAAGAAACTTAGTGGCATCCTAAAAGTGGCTATTGGACTTCATTATTGTCCCACTAGTGCAAAGATATTTGCAGCACGTCTGCCTGCATTGCACACTCAAACTCATTGTTACTAAGCCATTATACTAGCAAACACTGAGGAATCTTAGTGGCATCCTAAAAGTGGCTGTTGGACTTGATTAGTGTCCCACTTGTGCAAAGCTATTTCTAGCACCTCTGCATGACACCCTCCTGCTCTGTTTTTAATAAGCTATAATAATAGCAAAAAATGCTGCCATTTAGCGGCATACAAGAAGTGACTGTTGGACTTCATAAGTGTCCCACTGGTGCAAAGCTATTTCGAGGACCTCTGCATGACACCCTCCTGCTCTGTTTTTAATAAGCTATAATAATAGCAAAAAATGCTGCCATTTAGTGGCATCCTAAAAGTGGCTGCTGGACTTCATTATTGTCCCAGTGGTGCAAAGCTATTTCTAGCACCTCTGCATGACACCCTCCTGCTCTGTTTTTAATAAACTATAATAATAGCAAAAAATGCTGCCATTTAGTGGCATACAAGAAGTGGCTGTTGTACTCCATTATTGTCCCACTGGTGCAAAGTTATTTTTAGCACCTCTGCATGACACCCTCCTGCTCTGTTTTTAATAAGCTATAATAATAGCAAAAAATGCTGCCATTTAGTGGCATCCTAAAAGTGGCTGTTGGACTTCATTATTGTCCCACTAGTGCAAAGATATTTGCAGCACGTCTGCCTGCATTGCACACTCAAACTCATTGTTACTAAGCCATTATACTAGCAAACACTGAGGAATCTTAGTGGCATCCTAAAAGTGGCTGTTGGACTTGATTAGTGTCCCACTTGTGCAAAGCTATTTCTAGCACCTCTGCATGACACCCTCCTGCTCTGTTTTTAATAAGCTATAATAATAGCAAAAAATGCTGCCATTTAGCGGCATACAAGAAGTGACTGTTGGACTTCATAAGTGTCCCACTGGTGCAAAGCTATTTCGAGGACCTCTGCATGACACCCTCCTGCTCTGTTTTTAATAAGCTATAATAATAGCAAAAAATGCTGCCATTTAGTGGCATCCTAAAAGTGGCTGCTGGACTTCATTATTGTCCCAGTGGTGCAAAGCTATTTCTAGCACCTCTGCATGACACCCTCCTGCTCTGTTTTTAATAAACTATAATAATAGCAAAAAATGCTGCCATTTAGTGGCATACAAGAAGTGGCTGTTGTACTCCATTATTGTCCCACTGGTGCAAAGTTATTTTTAGCACCTCTGCATGACACCCTCCTGCTCTGTTTTTAATAAGCTATAATAATAGCAAAAAATGCTGCCATTTAGTGGCATCCTAAAAGTGGCTGTTGGACTTCATTATTGTCCCACTAGTGCAAAGATATTTGCAGCACGTCTGCCTGCATTCCACACTCAAACTGATTGTTACTAAGCCATTATACTAGCTAACACTGAAGAAACTTAGTGGCATCCTAAAAGTGGCTGTTGGACTTCATTATTGTCCCACTAGTGCAAAGATATTTGCAGCACGTCTGCCTGCATTCCACACTCAAACTGATTGTTACTAAGCCATTATACTAGCAAACACTGAGGAAACTTAGTGGCATCCTAAAAGTGGCTGTTTGACTTCATTAGTGTCCCACTGGTGCCAAGCTATTTCTAGCACCTCTGCATGACACCCTCCTGCTCTGTTTTTAATAAGCTATAAAAATAGCAAAAAATGCTGCCATGTGGCATCCTTAAAGTGGCTGTTGGACTTCATTATTGTCCCACTGGTGCCAAGCTATTTCTAGCACCTCTGCATGACACCCTCCTGCTCTGTTTTTAATAAGCTATAATAATAGCAAAAAATTCTGCCATTTAGTGGCATACAAGAAGTGGCTGTTGTACTCCATTAGTGTCCCACTGGTGCCAAGCTATTTCTAGCAACTCTGCATGACACCCTCTTGCTCTGTTTTTAATAAGCTATAATAATAGCAAAAAATGCTGCCATTTAGTGGCATCCTAAAAGTGGCTGTTGGACTTCATTATTGTCCCACTGGTGCAAAGCTATTTCTAGCACCTCTGCATGACACCCTCCTGCTCTGTTTTTAAAAAGCTATAATAATAGCATAAAATGTTGCCATTTAGTGGCATCCTAAAAGTGGCTGTTGGACTTCATTAGTGTCCCACTGGTGCCAAGCTATTTCTAGCAACACTGCATGACACCCTCCTGCTCTGTTTTTAATAAGCTATAATAATAGCAAAAAATGCTGCCACTTAGTGGCATCCTAAAAGTGGCTGTTGGACTTCATTATTGTCCCACTGGTGCAAAGTTATTTTTAGCACCTCTGTATGACACCCTCCTGCTCTGTTTTTAATAAGCTATAATAATAGCAAAAAATGCTGCCATTTAGTGGCATCCTAAAAGTGGCTGTTGGACTTCATTATTGTCCCACTAGTGCAAAGATATTTGCAGCACGTCTGCCTGCATTGCACGCTCAAACTCATTGTTACTAAGCCATTATACTAGCAAACACTGAAGAAACTTAGTGGCATCCTAAAAGTGGCTGTTGAACTTCATTTTTTTCCCACTAGTGCAAAGATATTTGCAGCACGTCTGCCTGCATTGCACGCTCAAACTCATTGTTACTAAGCCATTATACTAGCAAACACTGAGGAAACTTAGTGGCATCCTAAAAGTGGCTGTTGGACTTCATTAGTGTCCCACTGGTGTCAAGCTATTTCTAGCACCTCTGCATGACACCCTCCTGCTCTGTTTTTAATAAGCTACAATAATAGCAAAAAGTGCTGCCATTTAGTGGCATACAAGAAGTGGCTGTTGTACTCCATTAGTGTCCCACCGGTGCCAAGCTATTTCTAGCACCTCTGCATGACACCCTCCTGCTCTGTTTTTATTAAGCTATAATAATAGCAAAGAATGCTGCCATCTAGTGGCATCCTAAAAGTGGCTGTTGGACTTCATTATTGTCCCACTGGTGCAAAGTTATTTTTAGCACCTCTGCATGACACCCTCCTGCTCTGTTTTTAATAAGCTATAATAATAGCAAAAAATGCTGCCATTTAGTGGCATCATAAAAGTGGCTGTTGGACTTTATTATTGTCCCACTAGTGCAAAGATATTTGCAGCACGTCTGCCTGCATTGCACACTCAAACTGATTGTTACTAAGCCATTATACTAGCAAACACTGAAGAAACTTAGTGGCATCCTAAAAGTGGCTGTTGGACTTCATTATTGTCCCACTAGTGCAAAGATATTTGCAGCACGTCTGGCTGCATTGCACGCTTAAACTCATTGTTACTAAGCCATTATACTAGCAAACACTGAGGAAACATAGTGGCATCCTAAAAGTGGCTGTTGGACTTCATTAGTGTCCCACTGGTGCCAAGCTGTTTCTAGGACCTCTGCATGACACCCTCCTGCTCTGTTTTTAATAAGCTATAATAATAGCAAAAAATGCTGCCATTTAGTGGCATCCTAAAAGTGGCTGCTGGACTTCATTATTGTCCCAGTGGTGCAAAGCTATTTCTAGCACCTCTGCATGACACCCTCCTGCTCTGTTTTTAATAAACTATAATAATAGCAAAAAATGCTGCCATTTAGTGGCATACAAGAAGTGGCTGTTGTACTCTATTATTGTCCCACTGGTGCAAAGTTATTTTTAGCACCTCTGCATGACACCCTCCTGCTCTGTTTTTAATAAGCTATAATAATAGCAAAAAATGCTGCCATTTAGTGGCATCCTAAAAGTGACTGTTGGACTTCATTATTGTCCCACTGGTGCAAAGCTATTTCTAGCATTTCTGCATGACACCCTCCTGCTCTGTTTTTAATAAGGTACAATAATAGCAAAAAGTGCTGCCATTTAGTGGCATACAAGAAGTGGCTGTTGTACTCCATTAGTGTCCCACTGGTGCCAAGCTATTTCTAGCACCTCTGCATGACACCCTCCTGCTCTGTTTTTATTAAGCTATAATAATAGCAAAGAATGCTGCCATCTAGTGGCATCCTAAAAGTGGCTGTTGGACTTCATTATTGTCCCACTGGTGCAAAGTTATTTTTAGCACCTCTGCATGACACCCTCCTGCTCTGTTTTTAATAAGCTATAATAATAGAAAAAAATGCTGCCATTTAGTGGCATCCTAAAAGTGGCTGTTGGACTTTATTATTGTCCCACTAGTGCAAAGATATTTGCAGCACGTCTGCCTGCATTGCACACTCAAACTGATTGTTACTAAGCCATTATACTAGCAAACACTGAAGAAACTTAGTGGCATCCTAAAAGTGGCTGTTGGACTTCATTAGTGTCCCACTGGTGCAAAGCTATTTCTATCACCACTGCATGACACCCTCCTGCTCTGTTTTTAATAAGCTATAATAATAGCAAAAAATGCTGCCACTTAGTGGCATCCTAAAAGTGGCTGTTGGACTTCATTATTGTCCCACTGGTGCAAAGTTATTTTTAGCACCTCTGTATGACACCCTCCTGCTCTGTTTTTAATAAGCTATAATAATAGCAAAAAATGCTGCCATTTAGTGGCATCCTAAAAGTGGCTGTTGGACTTCATTATTGTCCCACTAGTGCAAAGATATTTGCAGCACGTCTGCCTGCATTGCACGCTCAAACTCATTGTTACTAAGCCATTATACTAGCAAACACTGAAGAAACTTAGTGGCATCCTAAAAGTGGCTGTTGGACTTCATTAGTGTCCCACTGGTGTCAAGCTATTTCTAGCACCTCTGCATGACACCCTCCTGCTCTGTTTTTAATAAGCTATAATAATAGCAAAAAATGCTGCCATTTAGTGGCATCCTAAAAGTGGCTGTTGGACTTCATTAGTGTCCCACTGGTGTCAAGCTATTTCTAGCACCTCTGCATGACACCCTCCTGCTCTGTTTTTAATAAGCTATAATAATTGCAAAAAATGCTGCCATTTAGTGGCATCCTAAAAGTGGCTGTTGGACTTCACTATTGTCCCACTAGTGCAAAGATATTTGCAGCACGTCTGCCTGCATTGCACACTCAAACTGATTGTTACTAAGCCATTATACTAGCAAACACTGAGGAAACTTAGTGGCATCCTAAAAGTGGCTGTTGGACTTCATTATTGTCCCACTAGTGCAAAGATATTTGCAGCACGTCTGCCTGCATTGCACACTCAAACTCATTGTTACTAAGCCATTATACTAGCAAACACTGAGGAAACTTAGTGGCATCCTAAAAGTGGCTGTTGGACTTCATTAGTGTCCCACTGGTGCCAAGCTATTTCTAGCACCTCTGCATGACACCCTCCTGCTCTGTTTTTAATAAGCTATAATAATAGCAAAAAATGCTGCCATTTAGTGGCATACAAGAAGTGACTGTTGGACTTCCATTAGTGTCCCACTGGTGCAAATCTATTTGCAGCTCCTCTGCATGACACCCTCATGCACATTTTGCTACGCAAATTTTATAGCAAACTCAGGGAATTCCTTACTGCATTTGATCATTCGGAGGGATAGAAAGTGAGGCTTCCTTTACTTTCCTGGTACCCACAGAACACGGCCACTGTACCCACCTGTCCACTTTTGCCACACTATTTAATTTGCCCAAAGAGGTGACTCTTTTTCTGCCTTCCTAAAATTGTCTGTAATACTAAGTTAGTGTTCCTTTGCTGCCAAGCAAGGTACAACACATGTGCATTCTACACTCCTTTCTATTTCTGGAATGCAATTATTAACTGCAGGTAGTCCAGCCAATCTGTGACGAAGGTGCAGGTGTGGATGTAATGTAGCCTGCATCCAATGTTGGTTTTCTCAATGTCTGACAGCTGAACAATACCATCTGTTTCAACTTCCAAAACAAGTGATGACCTGCCAATCACACTCCCTGTTGCGTGTAAAGGGGTGGAAGTTCAGTGTGAAAAACCATGTGAGACTGCTGTCCCCACAGTCACAGAGGATGAAGAGCACGCAGATGCACTTGATGGGGCAGGCGGTGGTTGCACAGGCACGCTAGGCCGCATTGTAGCACAGTGAAATTCACATTGCGACTTATGCTTCATTTTAAGTCGTGTACAGGGTGGGCTCCCCAGTATGCAGCAAAACCAGGCAACAGGAAAAGGACTCTAGGCAGTTGGGTTGATAAATGATTGTTTAACTTTACCAAAACAAACAATAAGAACCATGCATACAATTTAAATAATTGAACAATCTATTCTGTTGCCTACTACCTGCTAATCCCTCTGCATAGCAGTAATTGTGTGTTTGTGCGTGTGTGTGTGCCAACACGACTTACCAGTGGCGCATCACAAGAGCTTCCCAGTTATCTACGTAAACATAGACAAAACACATTACCCCCCCTGAATACCCTTGTTAGCTGAAGCCTCACAGATAAGGCAGGTGATAAGTGTGAATGCAAACCACACAGCTCTGCAACAGTCATGGAAATCTTGAAAATCAACAGTCAATGCAAACATGTGTCGCTGTCCCTCTATGATTTAAACTGTACGTGACAATTTGACAGTGCAGAGGCAGCAAGTCTTATTGTCTATAAATAGTCAGCCTACCCAGAACAGATATGTGTTTTGCTAATAAAACAAAGTGTTGCGTGCCCGCATTATTGTCTGGGCACAGCCTACCGTACCCGGGTACTGTGATGTGCAGTTGCCAGAAATACAGACTTTACGCTCCTCTCACGGTAAGCAGTATAGACAGCACCGTAAGAATGTTGGTCTGTGGCACATGATGCTGCTCACTGGCATTACGGTACTCCTCACCAAACTCCAAAATGACTCCCCTCACAATTGAACGAAGTGTTTCCGCGGTGGCTCCTTGCTGTAACACACACCTTTTGCTTTTCCTTCTGTTCATAGACAGCATCTCCAAGTCCACACCCGAAGAGCAATTTCTCGTCCACGTCTAAGTGTGGAGAGGCAGCTAGTGCGCATGCGTGTGCCGATTTACCCCAGCCGCAGCCTAACTACAGTGTTTCACCTAGTGAGTATGCGCAGCCTGACTGTGCCATTCCTGAGGCTAAGTCTTCATTTCGGGATACAGCGCATGCTCCCACACTTAGTGCGAAAAGCCTCTTTGCACAGGTACTTGCATTCCGTGCCGGGTCTAAGTCCTGTTTTGTGCCTAGACACCATGCTAAAGCTGATAGTCTTTTTTCAGAGACTGTATTTCATGCTACTGAGCATGCTCAGGCACTTACTGCATCAGAGACTAGGTCCGGTAATGAACTCTTTGGCCCTGCCCCTGATGTGGGGGGCCCATATAGACCACAGTGCATCAGGTGTCCTGACGATGTGGCCAGGCCACTCCCAAATGGCTTGCAGAGGCCCGCCCCTATGACTTGTCACCTCATTATTGATGGTCAGACGATGACTGGTGAGATGTTTGTGTCGTGGCAGCCATGAGGTCATTATTGAAGTTGCAGTTCCAAATAGGACGCTGGTTATGCCACTCATGACGTGTCACTCTGCTTTTGTCTCCAGGAGGTGTATTGTGGTCCACCCTGGTTTGGGGCGGACCCAGGTTATAAAACGGGCTGGAGCCAACAAGGAGGTGCGCAGTCTTCTATTATGCTCCGAAAGAGAACACCTTCATGTGTTGAACCCATTGCGGCTTTAGGCCAGAGGTAGGCAGGGATAGGGCGTCTATGCAGGCCGCCACCACAGTTGGTAACGCAGAATGGTTAAGACCAGCTCCTGTCCTACAAATCCTGCTTTTGCAGCCCAGTGGCATTAACAGGCCTGCTCCTGCTGATGCGCCTGCTGTCCACAGGTGGGGCCCCAATGCACACGGTCAGCGTACTCAATGGCCCCTGTGATGTTAACAGGGAGTTCCTGGGCTGGGTGGGCGTGTGGACCCTGTGACGCTAACAGGGCTCCCAGTCTCCAGATCCGAGTGGCGTCTAACTCGGTTCAGGCTACTATTAGTTTCATAGCCACATAGCTCTGTATCCTCCACCTAACCTTCCAGTTGCCAACCTCTCCTTTTCCATCTGGGAGCACGGTGGACATTGACTGCTGATGGGGATATATACCTTTCTCTTTCTTTTCTTATTAATTTTCGTTATATAGCGGTAACATAGTATATACCACCTTATCCAAATCTGCCAGTCCCACCGTAACAGATGGTGTTTCTTCAGCAAATGTTACTTTTGCTTAACCAGCAAACCCACGAACAAAAACTTTTTTCCCCTTTCCAACACACCTGTTCCCCTTTCCACCAGCATCTGTCCTTTTTCAACTCATTTTGTATATGACCAAAAGTGCAACTCTGCAGGGACACCGTACTTAATGCCATCTCAGCACAGCAGCCAGCCCTCGGTCCATCAGATGTGGACAAGTAAAAAACCATTTCCTCCTATCCATGACAAAGCGTTGAGATTCACTCTGTGCAGCACTGGTGTTTAGTGGAAAAGCAGATCTAAGATTGCGTACCACCTTCTGCAGATACTCCTGTATACGTGCGTCCCTTTCTATGGCAGGAATTATTTCGCCAAATTTTGTCTTGTACCGGGGATCTAACAGTGTGGCAACCCAGTAGGTAGCATTACTTCGAATTCGTACAATCCGAGGGTCATGTTGTAGGTAGTGCAGCAAGAAGGCGCTCATGTGTCTTGTGCATCCAGGAGGACCAAGTCCTTGGTGTGTTGGTGGCAGAGAGGTGAGAATCGTGCCTCCTTCCTCTGCCCTCTCCCCCCAACCTCGCACAACCGAAATGTGAGCAAGCTCTCACTCATCTGCTGAGTCTTCCATGCCCATTGCCAGTTTGTCCTCCATTTCTTCATGGGCTCCTGCACCTTCCTTAACACTTTTTGCTGATACTTTGCGCCCTTGTTAATCCCTCTCCCCCACCATGACTGCCGCCTAGGTGCCGCAGACCATCTGGACCTCGTAGATCTTGTTATCCCTTCCGCATATGACTCCTCCTGTACTTCCTCCCCTTCCTCTTGTCCCAACACCTGACTCCGAATAAGGCTTACAGTGTGCTCCGTCATGTAGATGACCAGAATTGTCACACTGAGAATGGCATTACCAGTGCTAAACATCTTCGTCGACATTTGTAAACTGTGTAGAAGGGTGCATAGGTCCTTGATCTGACACCACTCCAGCAGCGTGATCTGCACCACCTCTGGATCAAGTTAGGCCAGGCTATATGTCATAACGTATTGCAGCAGGGTTCGGTGGTGCTGCCACAAACGCTGCAACATGTGCAGATTCAAATTCCTGCGTGTCGGCACATCACATTTCAGCCGTTTAACCACCAGACCTAACGACTTCTGGAGCGACGAAAGTTGTTGAGCTGCTGTGTGCGAATGATGGAAGTGAACACATAGCAAGCGTACCCGCTGCACAAGGCCATGTAGGCCGGGATGGTGTTTTAAAAAGTGCTGGAGAATTAGATTCAACACGTGAGTCACACAAGGCACGTGTGTCACATTGTCACGGCGAAGGGCCGCACCCATGTTTGCATCATTGTCACACTCGGCCTTCCCTGGCTACTGGTTGAGTGGAGACAACCATTGATGAAACTTGGTCTCCAGAGCTAACCGTCCACAACTTCGCAGCGGTGTGACTCACATTTCCCATACATTTCAAAGTAAACATTTGACCGCATGATGGCATTGAGCTCTGTTGCCAGCATAGTAAGGAGGAGGTGTGTGGTTTTCCTTGTGCGCAGTTACAAGGAAGGGTGCCCTGACCACACAGGGTTTGGGCCGAGGTGAAGGACCCACACGAGGTTGAAGAGGCAGAAGCAGTGTATTAACTTCTACATACAGAGGAAGGATTGATACAACTCGTGGGGACAGCAAGACTTGTACAGCAGACCCTTCTCCATCTCTCCCCATAGTAACCCATTGCCCAGTCAGCAACATGTAACGCCCCTGTCCATGCTTACTGGGCCAAGTATCTGTGGTGAAATGCACCCTGTCACACAGTTTCTCAAAGAAGCAGTGATGTTTGGTGCGACATGCTGGTGTAGCACGTGCACGCCTTTGTTGGAGAAGGAGTGGCGCCTGGGCATCGGCTCTTGGGGCAGTGCGATGGGCATAAGGTCTCAAAAATCCTCGGTTAAAAAGGTTGGAAAGGAAGGATTTTGGTAGCCAACAGTTTGCAGATGCTGAAAGTCAAGCTTTAAGCCATGTCATGCCCTTCTAAAAGCATGTAAAACACAGCAAGGGGACTCCAACCACAGTCTCCCTCGTTTCCACTAATTGGGCCACACACACCCCACTTGACTGGCATCAGTTGACCCCCATTTTCAAGATGAAAAAGATGCTTTGCATGAAGCACTCTCAAAAATACGCATGCCTTTCACCTCCCCTGGATGACCCAGGGGAAGAAAAGTCCTCTGAGAGCCATGACTTGTTCATCTTGGTTCTTTTTTCAAAAGCGAGGGGACTCCAACCACAGTCTCCCTCGTTTCCACTAATTGGGCCACACACACCCCACTTGACTGGCATCAGTTGACCCCCATTTTCAAGATGAAAAAGATGCTTTGCATGAAGCACTCTCAAAAATACGCGTGCCTTTCACCTCCCCTGGCTCAGCCAGGGCAAGAAAAGTCCTCTGAGAGCCATGACTTGTTCATCTTGGTTCTTTTTTCAAAAGCGAGGGGACTCCAACCACAGTCTCCCTCGTTTCCACTAATTGGGCCACACACACCCCACTTGACTGGCATCAGTTGACCCCCATTTTCAAGATGAAAAGATGCTTTGCATGAAGCACTCTCAAAAATATGCATGCCTTTCACCTCCCCTGGCTGAGCCAGGGGAAGAAAAGTCCTCTGAGAGCCATGACTTGTTCATCTTGGTTCTTTTTTCAAAAGCGAGGGGACTCCAACCACAGTCTCCCTCGTTTCCACTAATTGGGCCACACACACCCCACTTGACTGGCATCAGTTGACCCCCATTTTCAAGATGAAAAGATGCTTTGCATGAAGCACTCTCAAAAATATGCATGCCTTTCACCTCCCCTGGCTGAGCCAGGGGAAGAAAAGTCCTCTGAGAGCCATGACTTGTTCATCTTGGTTCTTTTTTCAAAAGCGAGGTGACTCCAACCACAGTCTCCCTCATTTCCACTAATTGGGCCACACACACCCCACTTGACTGGCATCAGTTGACCCCCATTTTCAAGATGAAAAAGATGCTTTGCATGAAGCACTCTCAAAAATACGCATGCCTTTCACCTCCCCTGGATGACCCAGGGGAAGAAAAGTCCTCTGAGAGCCATGACTTGTTCATCTTGGTTCTTTTTTCAAAAGCGAGGGGACTCCAACCACAGTCTCCCTCGTTTCCACTAATTGGGCCACACACACCCCACTTGACTGGCATCAGTTGACCCCCATTTTCAAGATGAAAAAGATGCTTTGCATGAAGCACTCTCAAAAATACGCGTGCCTTTCACCTCCCCTGGCTGAGCCAGGGGAAGAAAAGTCCTCTGAGAGCCATGACTTGTTCATCTTGGTTCTTTTTTCAAAAGCGAGGGGACTCCAACCACAGTCTCCCTCGTTTCCACTAATTGGGCCACACACACCCCACTTGACTGGCATCAGTTGACCCCCATTTTCAAGATGAAAAAGATGCTTTGCATGAAGCACTCTCAAAAATACGCGTGCCTTTCACCTCCCCTGGCTTAGCCAGGGCAAGAAAAGTCCTCTGAGAGCCATGACTTGTTCATCTTGGTTCTTTTTTCAAAAGCGAGGGGACTCCAACCACAGTCTCCCTCGTTTCCACTAATTGGGCCACACACACCCCATTTGACTGGCATCAGTTGACCCCCATTTTCAAGATGAAAAGATGCTTTGCATGAAGCACTCTCAAAAATACGCGCGCCTTTCACCTCCCCTGGCTGAGCCAGGGGAAGAAAAGTCCTCTGAGAGCCATGACTTGTTCATCTTGGTTCTTTTTTCAAAAGCGAGGGGACTCCAACCACAGTCTCCCTCGTTTCCACTAATTGGGCCACACACACCCCACTTGACTGGCATCAGTTGACCCCCATTTTCAAGATGAAAAAGATGCTTTGCATGAAGCACTCTCAAAAATACGCGTGCCTTTCACCTCCCCTGGCTGAGCCAGGGGAAGAAAAGTCCTCTGAGAGCCATGACTTGTTCATCTTGGTTCTTTTTTCAAAAGCGAGGGGACTCCAATCACAGTCTCCCTCGTTTCCACTAATTGGGCCACACACACCCCACTTGACTGGCATCAGTTGACCCCCATTTTCAAGATGAAAAAGATGCTTTGCATGAAGCACTCTCAAAAATACACGTGCCTTTCGCCTCCCCTGGCTGAGCCAGGGGAAGAAAAGTCCTCTGAGAGCCATGACTTGTTCATCTTGGTGAACGTTAGTCTGTCCACATTGTCAGTGAACAGATGCATGTACTTAGCTGTCAGCACACCCCCAGCAGCACTGAGGACACGTTCCGAGAAAACGCTGGCTGCAGGACACAACAAGATCCCCAAGGCGTACATGGTGAGCTCAGGCAATTTATCCAGATTGGAAGCCTAAAATGAGCAGGGCTCAAGTTGCACAGTAATGGCATGGACGTTCCCTTGCATATACCCATATCTGTGTCTCCTCCTCTTTTTCCTTGTCCAGCTCCTTTGTTTTCGCATGAGTATATGTCCTTGTCACTTTCCCATGTGGTTGTGTTGTGTTGTGAGTTGTTTGTCACCTTTTGGACACCTTTGAGGGTGTTTTCTATGTGTTTTTATGTGTTTGTGATTCCCTGCCATTGTTTCCTATGTGGTTCGAGTTCGGTTTGTTGAACGTTCGCCGAACCAAACTCGAACAGGACCCCTGTTCGACGAACCGAACTCGACCTGAACCACGGCCGGTTCGCTCATCTCTAGTTATAGGTGTACGTGTGGGAAGTTCTGTTAGTCAAAGCTTTGGGGAGCAAACATCAGATCAATCCTATCCCAAGAGAAATTAGATCAACTTTCGTTACTGGACAGCCTACTTCACTAGATTTCTTTGTCAGCCGCACATCATTTCAATGCCCAAATGAGACTGAGAAACATCAGTGCTAGAGTGGATGGCAAGCACTGCATCAGGTGTCTTCTCCTCTTCCTGCACCTCAACATCACAAACAGTTCATTCCTCAGAGGTGCCACCACAATTATACTTGTTTCCCCCTGCATCACAAATCTCCAACCAGCAAACTGACTGTGGGGAACCACATATTGGCGAGTCTGCAGAGCTGTTCACACGTTGTATCCCATGGGCAACAGAGTTCTGCTCCAAAGATTTCCATATTGAAAAGGAGGAAAGCATCTGCACAGATGCCCAAAATCTTTGTGAGTTTGATCCTGGCCCAAGCAAAGTAGGGTCTGAGCAAGATCCTGACTCTCATCAACTCATGTTAACCTGAGGACGTATAGGTGAGGATGATGAAACTCAGATACCTGAGACGCACGCATACTGTTATGGGATGTCTGATGTCTGGTCAGAAAGAGGAGGAGTGTGACAACATAGAGCCTGACGATGAAGTTGTAGATCACACTTGGAGTGAACGCAGAGGCAAACAGCTGTGTAGCTCAGCAGATAAGGAGGAGGAGGAGGAAGCCAAAGAGGTTACTTTGGCAATTCCCATACAAACATGTAGTGATGCAACCATGAGAGGCACTGCATCCTCAGCCACAACTCTGGCTGTGGCCAGCAGCGGTCGTGGGTCTGTAGTTCACAGGAAGGGTTGCCTTTTTGATGTATAGAAAAAGTCTGGCTCTACCGCTATAGACTATGTGCTGTAGGGTAAATAAATATTACAGATAGCAAAACCCGAGCACTCAAGGAAGAGAAAAAAAATTGTTTTGATGCAAGTGTTTTATTAACAAACAACAAACTGCAAAAATGTGAACCCTGACAGTAGCAACACCAACGTTTTGGTTATGACACTTTTATCAAGGTTGTTGCCTGCAAAGGTTAATGACACATAGTGAGTATCTACAAGTGAAAAAAAATATATATATGTACAAATTTATACAAATATGTACAAAATAGACACATACTTAATATAAAGATGCTATGTTACACGGGTCACCTTGGACAACCGTCACTGACGTTAGGTGGAGAGCATCACATTTTGCAGTATGCAGTGTCTGGTGTGTAAGGAATACATACGTTAAATAAGCATGTACCAATAATGTAAAGTATGAACATAGAGAGAAATTATCCACAGTAATGATGATAACAGATTATGCATAGAAATTTCTTAGCATTCAGGTTTATAACCAATGTGCTCAATGTAACAAAGCCTCATGATTAATTTAGAATAAAGTACACGTTATGAAACCTGAGTTAAGCAATGAAGCTTAGGGAGAAAGAGAACTACATACCAGAGTGATGGTGGTAGGCTGGGATAGAGCAGAGATGTGGAGAGAAGGACACCTGGACATAAAGATTAAAAGAACGTGGCTTCAGCGCTGCTGGCAGTGTATTAACAGATAAGCACATCCAGCTGTCCCCTGAAAGCGTAAGCCACTTTACTTTCATAAAGATGAACAAGTCGTGAATGTCCAGTGACTTTGCCACCACAATCCCAGACTGTGCAGATTAGGCGATGATGTAGTGCCAGAAGTATGGGAGCACCAACCCTACGCTTGTGTTTTATCTTGCTGTCTCTGGTGAAGGTAGAAATGTTCATTCAGGCCTTGTTACAGGGCCAGTCTCAAGCATCTATGTTGTTTTATTCGACAATTTGTAGTCTGTGCCAATTTTTGACACTTTTCCTGTTGCCTGATGTTAATTTTTGGAAATGCGGAGACTCCAAGTAGGATCACAAAATTGTCTTTTGTCTGTAGTGCCAGGGTTCTGAAATTGGGGTATATCACTGGTCTTTCTGCTGTATGACCAGCTGGAGTCTTTCATATTTGGCTGTTTGTTGTTGTTTTTTGTTTGTGTGTATCCTTAAGGATTTATATGTAAAAATCTTTTAAAACTTTTTGCACAATAAAGAAAAGATATTTTAGAAGTGACTTTTTCTGTGAAATATTGCCTAGTTAGATCACTTCAAACTATTTTTTCTCTGTGAATTATACTATAGGGTGAACTACAGTCGCCATATTGGCACACACAATTTCCTATGAGGAGCTGAGGGTGCATTACAGCCAAGAGTGGACTTTGACAATGCTAGTGGGGAATCATACCAATGTATCTTCACAAGTGTTGACCACATAAATCAATTGTGGACTGAGAGTAGCTGTGAGGGGCCTTAGCTTTACACCTCAACCTTTGTGGTCCTTATAAGGGAGATAGAGCTTCCCATAAGGGTTTACTTAACATTTGTGAATTGGAAGAAAAGTTATATATCATATGTAACCAAAAGCTTCCTACTACTGGCTACAGCAGAGTAAGCATTCTTGAAATGTTGTTTCTACTGTCTTGAGTACATTATTCTCATCAAATTAATGTTAAGTAAAGAAACATTTATTTTTGGACATTGGCCTCCATTAATTCTTTCTAAGCCATCTTGTCTTGGTCTGCCAACTCCATCAACATGGGGTCTGGAAAGGCATATTGCCAAGGTAACAACCTCAATATACACACCCAGCCAGGACCTATTTTCATGTAGCGAGGAGGGGAGTGGAAGATAAGCACATCCAGCTGTCCCCTGAAAGCGTAAGCCACTTAACTTTCATAAAGATGAACAAGTCGTGAATGTCCAGTGACTTTGCCACAACAATCCCAGACTGTGCAGATTAGGCGATGATGTAGTGCCAGAAGTATGGGAGCACCAACCCTACGCTTGTGTTTTATCTTGCTGTCTCTGGTGAAGGTAGAAATGTTCATTCAGGCCTTGTTACAGGGCCAGTCTCAAGCATCTATGTTGTTTTATTCGACAATTTGTAGTCTGTGCCAATTTTTTACACTTTTCCTGTTGCCTGATGTTAATTTTTGGAAATGTGGAGACTCCAAGTAGGATCACAAAATTGTCTTTTGTCTGTAGTGCCAGGGTTCTGAAATTGGGGTATATCACTGGTCTACCTAGCAGTAGTCAGCAAGATTGAGTTTTGTAAAAATCAGAATGCGGAAAATACTTGAGAGAAAAGAAAATGGCTTGGGAAGCGTGTTTAAAGAAGTCAAAGGGAACAGATATCAGGATGGGAGTAGGGAGCACAAAAGAGCACAAACAATTGTCCAGCCATTCACAGATTCCACCTCAAGAAGAAAATGTCCTGCCTATTGTAAAAGCTGCCCACCTATAGAAGGTGACCAGGCAAGAAAAGACATGTCCACCAGGATATGAATTAGGAAAATGGAAGGAAGCATTAAGGAAAGTACATCACACACAAAGAGAAATCCAGCCCATGGAAGGGTGTAATAGCGCCAGGAAGAGTGCAGCAATGAGATGCTTGGTGCCATTAGTCTGCTGGGAAAATCAGGACCAGAGGATTCATTTTGACAGAACCAAGACCTCAAAGGAAGGGGTTGTATATTAACACAGAAGATCTAGGACCTGCTGGCTTGTATGAATAGAGGTCCATCAAAGAGATCATCAAAGGGATGTTTTTGCACAACTGTCCAGGTGAAAATGAGATGATGATTGCCACCTTGGTACTTTCTGCATACCAAAGAAGTTTGGGAGGGTTTCCACCAAATCATAGGGTAGCTCCTTGGGATGGAGCTTATGGCAGCCGAGAGGTGACAAGCTGAGGCCCAGACTGACTTTAAGATGGGCCGCTTAGCAGTATGCTTAAAAGAGCATTCCTCTTACAGTGAAGCCGTGTGTTTTGACCCACAGAAATTGAAACGTATATGACTTTTGGTCTAACTACTTGCAGACCTGCGTTTAGACGTGTGTACAGAGAGAAGATCATGAGACATCACATAGTATGTCCTAAAGACCGGGAAAAGACATTAGTAAAAGTAAAAGCCTAGAAGAGACTGAAGGGAAGCAACAGGTTGTGGATGCAGCCCAAATAGGCCATTGAAATGGTATGGAACTTTGTTCAGGGCAAGCAGAAGACCCAATTAAATAGGATTGAACAGAAGGAATCAGAAAACAGGATTTTAGCAAACAAGTGTCTATACTATAGATGAAGCTACATAGTTGTCATATCAGGACACAAGTTCTCCTATTGAGAGCAGAGAGTGCTGTCACAGGTGAGTCATGTGGTTTCTGGCCATAGAAGATAGAAGGGCACAGCATGTGGCTGAGCAGAATGATCCCTGCCTTTCAATTGTTCCTGCTGTCAGTATTCATTGGTATTGGTACCTTTCCTGCTGGATTCATCTTTTACCGCCCCGCGCTCAGCTGCAGCCGAGCCGCTCGGATCCGCGCTCATTGGTGGGTGGCTCGAGTGCCTCCGGACCCGGGAGTCACTTCGCTCCGAAAGGATGCTGGCGATACGTAGGGGTTAGGTTTACGGCCGGGGCCGTGGTTTTTAGTTAAGTTTGTGATGCCACCCACGGGCTGTGGTGAATGTGGACACCACCGCTGCTGTTTATTAGGCACCCCGGGGGGGGATGTTGCGCAGCAAAGGTGTTAACCTCTCCGTTGGCAGGGGTGATGGCCTCGGGACCCGATTAGGATGATATGTCGGTGCTTGGCGGTGCAAGGCGGTGTGCGGCCCGAGGGCACAGATGTGCTCACTATGATTGATGCACAAAAGTCTCTGGTAAACCAAGATGATGGTGGTCGGTGCCCGCAGCCGGCTGTGTCTGGTTCTCCCTACTCGGCTTGGTGGTCTTTGCCTTTTTCCTGCATCGTGTAGTTTGTATGTCGACTGCCTTCGCTTCAGCAAGGGAGTCCGCTCCCCGGCGGTATGTGTGTCGGGAAAGTCCGTTTGCCTGCAAACGCTGGCCCGTGGGATCTCTCTGCCTATGCGGTGGCTTTCTATCCCCCTGGGTGGTCTGTTGTCTTCAGTCGGGACTTGGGTGGGAAAGGACCTAAAGTCCAGACCGCAATCAGTTGATTAACTCAGTCCATTGGCTTCTGGACCTCGTTTCAGGGTCTGAGTACCCCCTGTGTGCTCCGGCCACTACCCTGTCCCGATCCAGCACGGTTCCACCTGGCCGTCTTCCCGACTCCTGCAGGCTAAGGCCACCGTCTGCCTCCTAGCCAATGGTGCCCAGGCTCCAACCCCGGCACCTGTCAGACTCCTCTCTCCTTCACTGACTACTCTCAACTCGCTCTCATAACTCTCTGTTTCTTCCCGCCTCAGGCCTTCTGAACTCCTTGGTGGGCGTGGCCAACCACCTGGCTCCGCCCCCTGGTGTGTCCATCAAGCTCTGAGGGAGGTGACTAGGGTTTTCAAGAATGTCTGATGACACCTTTTTAGGGGACTGGTGTTATACAAGGGCCTACTTGTGACTACCTGGCTAGTCCAGGGCGTCACATTCCCCCTTGGTTTCATACAGACTGTCCGCGGGCTGTCCGACCACCACCGGTTTATTCTGAAAACTGTAAAAGATAAAACAGGAAAACTTATACAAATATATTAACTTTTTACATTTTAAGTAGGTTTTTATGGATCATCCCTTATGAGAGGCATTTGGCTTAAACGTTGCAAACATGTAAAAACAACATTTTTATTAACCGGGAACGGGACTGGATCCTTTCAGTTGCCCACCCAAACAAACCTGAACCTTGATGCTGCCTCTAAGAACAGGTTAGCACCCCTTTTCAGGAAACAGGAACAGGTCCGGGTGTTGCCCACAACGGGCCGGGTACAAAGTTCCATACCCGGCAGTCTCTCAGAGGCCCCTTGTCCAGGGGACCCATGACCCAGAGGGTTGTCACCGGTTGCCATGGTGACAGGACCTCGGCCTCCTCTGCCGTAGGCCCTTCCTCCAACCAGCCTCCCCGAGGGCTGCAGGACCTGAAAGGGTGGTCCGGGATTATTTAGAAAGCCCAAATGTTATTGGGTGGCCTGCAAGTTCTCAGCCTTGTTCATTTTGTTAAAACGGGGTGTAAAACAACGGGATCAAACAGAGTCCCAATGGGGACGGGCAGTATGGTAGCCGGGAACCGCTACCTTAACACTTCTCTTCATCCTCGGAACTGTATGGCGGGGGAGGGGATTGGGTGCTGCGGCTCACCCTCCTCTTTACACCAAGGGCGAACCAACCCCTCTCCCCGCAATGCCGGGTGTACATAACAAGCTCACCAGGCTCCAGGTCACGGTCCGGGTGACCCATCGGAAGGTGTGGTGTTATGATCCGGAACCATGGAAGACCACCATAAATCATTGGTAAAAGGTGACAAGAGCATTGGCAACTTATCTGGCCGCCATCCCCTTACTAACCATCAACACTAGAAGTAGCTGAGGGGTGAACTAACATCCTATGCAGCGCGAACCCAGCCGGAGAACTAGCTATCCTAGAGGAAGGAAAGATGAATAACTCTCTGCCTCAGAAAATAGATAAAGAATAGCAAGCCCCCCACATTCAAAGACTGCGGTGATATAGGAAAACACAATACACAGATAGATGATAGGATTAGCAAAAGGTGAGGCCCTATTGACTAAATAGGACAGGATAGGAAAAGCACTGATGGTGGCCAGAGAAAAACACTGCAAAAATCCAAAAACCTGATAGTACGAAAGGCCCTCAGATCGCTAGATCTGAACTCCGTCCTATACCAGGCGCTCTTGTCATACCAATGAACAGAAAGCAGGAACCATTACAAATTCAAAAAGCAACAAACACATGGACTAATAGGAGCAATACTCCAAACATAGCTGAAGGGAGCTTCCCAGCTAAGCAGCTGGAAGGGAAGATCCCTGCAAGCAAATAAAGTGACAATAACCACAGCAAATGACAAACTAAGATAAGAGCAAAAAGAACCAAACAACAAATAAAGAGCCAAGCACTTATCTGGGATAGATGTGGTCTGGAGCAGGATGAAGCAGGCTGGTGAACAAAGAACAACTGAAATCCGGCATAGCCTGCTAGCAGACTAGGGTTTAAATAGGCAGAGAGTTAGCAATGGAAATGCCCATTTCTCCACACTCCTGGTCTCTGTCTAAACCATTCCTGGCCACAATAGGGAGCCTCAGAGCAGCAAAAGCATAACTGACATTCACGACAGTACTCCCCCCTTGAGGAGGGGTCACCGAGCCCTCACCAACGCCACCGGGTCGCTCAGGATGAACATGATGGAAGGCACAAACCAACCTGTCCGCATGAATGTCAGAAGCCACAACCCAAGAGTTATCCTCCTGCCCATAACCCTTCCATTTCACAAGGTACTGAGCTGTCGCCTACTACGACGGGAATCCAGAATTTTTTTCAACCTCATACTCCAGATCCCCTTGTACCAAAACAGGGTCAGGAGGTGCTGCTGCAGAAACTGTTGGCTCCACATGTCTCTTCAACAAGGACTTATGGAAGACATTGTGAATCTTAAATGACACAGGCAGAGTCAAACAGAAAGATACAGGGTTGATAATCTCCGAAATCTTATAAGGTCCAATAAATCTAGGCTTAAATTTAGGAGATGGAACTCTAATAGGAATATTTTTACACGACAACCACACCATGTCCCCCACTGTCCGACGCCGGTTGGCAAATTTCTGGGCAGATTCTTGGGATTGAAACAATTTATCCACTAGCTGCCCCCAAATCTGCTGCATTCTGTTTACCACCGAATCCACCCCTGGACAGTCAGACGCCTCAAGCTGCCCCGAGAAAAACCTATGGTGGTACCCAAAATTGCAGAAAAAGGGGGACACCAATGTGGTAGAGCTAGCTCTATTGTTAAGGGCAAATTCAGCCAAAGGCAAAAACGAAACCCAGTCAACCTGATCCGCAGAAACAAAACACCGTAAATAGGTCTCCAGGGTCTGGTTAGCCCTTTCAGTCTGACCGTTGGTCTGAGGATGAAACGCCGAGGAGAAAGACAGCTGAACACCCAATTTGGAACAAAAAATCATCCTCCAAAATCTGGATACAAACTGCGCCCCTCTGTGAGAAACAATGTTTTCGAGAATACCATGCAAACGAACAACATGTTGGAAAAACAAAGGCACCAACTCTGATGAAGACGGCAACTTAGATAGGGGAACCAAGTGGACCATCTTGGAGAATCTGTCACAGATCACCCAAATCACAGTCATTTTCTGAGAGACGGGAAGCTCTGAAATACAATCCATAGAGATGTGCGTCCAAGGTCTCTTAGGCACCGGCAAAGGCAATAATAGCCCACTAGAACGTGAACAACAGGGCTTGGACCTAGAACAAACTCCACACGACTGCACAAAACTACGGACATCCCGGGACAGGGAAGGCCACCAAAAAGAGCGTCTCACAAGATCCCGAGTACCAAAAATGCCAGGATGACCCGCCAAAACAGAGCAATGAACCTCAGAGACAACTCGGTCTCTCCATTGGTCCGGGACAAACAGTTTCCCCGTAGGACATCTCTCAGGTTTATCCCCCTGAAACTCCGCCAGTGCCAACCGCAGATCAGGCGAAATGGCCGAGAGAACTACACCATCATTCAGGATAGTAGACGGCTCGACAACCTCCAAAGAGTCAGCACAGAAACTCCTGGAAAGGGCATCGGCTTTAACATTCTTGGTGCCTGGCAAAAAAGAGACCACAAAATTAAACAGGGTAAAAAAACAAAGCCCACCTGGCCTGCCGAGGATTCAACCTCTTGGCAGATTCCAGATAGGTAAGATTCTTGTGGTCAGTAAGCACCAAAACTTAATGTCTAGCCCCCTCCAACCAATGTCTCCACTCTTCAAATGCCCACTTCATAGCCAATAATTCCCGGTTCCCCACATCATAATTCTGTTCAGAAGGAGTAAACTTCCGAGAGAAAAAGGCACAGAGCTTAAGTTTACCCAAAGTAGCGTCTCGTTGAGAAAGAATAGCTCCTGCTCCGATCTCTGAGGCATCGATCTCAACCTGAAATGGGCGAGACACATCAGGTTGCTGCAGGACTGGGGCAGAAGTGAATCTCCTTTTAAGTTCCTGGAAGGCCACAATCGCCTCTGGGGTCCAATGCCCAGCATCGGCTCCCTTCTTGGTCAAATCTGTCAGAGGTTTGACAATGACAGAAAAATTGGCTATAAATTTATGGTAAAAATTAGCAAACCCCAAAAACTGCTGCAGGGATTTTAGAGAAGTCGGTTGCACCCAGTCGTAAATAGCCTGAACCTTAACCGGGTCCATTTCGATAGCGGAGGGAGACAGGATGAAGCCCAAAGAGGAAATCCTTTGCACCCCAAAGAGGCACTTTGACCCCTTAACGTACAGTGCATTATCCTTAAGTATCTGAAAAACATCCCGTACTTGCCCAACATGAGAGTCCCAATCATCAGAAAAAATCAAGATGTCATCCCAATAGACAATCAAAAATTTACCAATAAGGTCCCGAAAAATATCATTCGTGAAGGCCTGGAAGACGGAGGGGGCATTAGTGAGCCCAAAAGGCATCACTAGGTACTCAAAATGCCCCTCAGGAGTATTAAAAGCCGTCTTCCATTCATCACCCTCCTTAATACAGATGAGATTATACGCCCCCTTAAGCTGGGTTCACACTAAGCGACAGCGACAACGACGTCGCTGTTACGTCACCATTTTCTGTGACGTAACAGCGACCTTGTAAGTCGCTGTTATGATTGCTGCTTAGCTGCCAAACACAGCAGAAGCAGCGATCATAACGTCGCTGTGCTACATGTGCAGAGAGCAGGGAGCCGCGCTTAGCGCTGGCTCCTTGCTCTCTTAGGTACAGTACACATCGGGTTAATTAACCCGATGTGTGCTGCAGCTACATGTCCCAGTGCAGAGAGCAGGGAGCCGCGCTTAGTGCTGGCTCCTTGCTCTCCTAGGTACAGTACACATCGGGTTAATTAACCCGATGTGTGCTGCAGCTACATGTCACAGTGCAGAGAGCAGGGAGCTGCGCACACTGCTTAGCGCTGGCTCCTTGCTCTCCTTGCTACAGTATACATCGGGTTAATTACCCGATGTGTACTGCAGCCACATGTGCACAGAGCAGGAGCCGGCACTGGCAGCAAGAGCGGAGGCTGGTAACGAAGGTAAATATCGGGTAACCAGGGAAAGGTCTTCCCTTGGTTACCCGATGTTTACGCTGGTTACAGCTTACCGCAGCTGCCAGACGCCGGCTCCTGCTCCCTGCTCGCTTCATTTCGTCGCTCTCTCGCTGTCACACACAGCGATGTGTGTGTCACAGCGGGAGAGTGACGACCAAAAAATGAAGCTGGACATTCAGCAACGACCGGCGACCTCAAAGCAGGGGCCAGGTCGTTGCTGGATGTCAAACACAGCGACAGCGACGGGACGTCGCTGCAACGTCACAGAAAATGGTGACGTAGCAGCGACGTCGTTGTCGTTGTCGCTGTGTGTGACACCAGCTTTAAGATCCAGTTTCGTAAATCATTTGGCACTCTTCACTCTAGAGAAAAGATCAGACATCAGAGGCAAAGGATACTGATATTTGATCGTGATTGTATTAAGAAGGCGGTAATCAATACAAGGTCTCAAGGACCCATCTTTCTTAGCAACAAAGAAAAAGCGATAAGAAGAGAAGGAGAAGAAGAGGGCCGAATGTGCCCCTTCTCCAATGACTCCCTGATGTATGACCGCATGGCATCATGTTCGGGCACAGACAAGTTGAAATTCCGCTCCTTGGGAAATTTACAACCCAGCACCAGCTCAATGGCACAGTCACAGTCCTGGTGTGGGGGCAGAGAATCAGATTCCTGGTCATTAAATACATCAAGGAAATCAGACAAGAAGGCCGGAACATAACTGCCTGAGCAGATGTGGACAACACAGAAATGTCCTGATGCACACCTTGACAACCCCAAATAGCTACCGACAAGGATCTCCAGTCAGAACTGGATTATGGGTCTGCAAAGACGGAAATCCCATTACCAAGGTGTGGCGACATGGACTCTCATGGGTTAAGAAACACTTTGCTAGGAAAAATACTGATATGCTGTCAGACTTTTCAAAAGAAGAACAGGAAGCTATAGAGATTCTTGAGTCATTACTGGCAGAACAAGAACCTGATCAGATTGAAGAATTTCCTTCATTTATCAAGAAAAGATCAACAGTTTTTCCCCCTTTGTCCGCCTGCCCAGCGATTGATATGTTCGTCAAGATGGTACTTCAAGAATTTAGGAGACTGCCGTCGAGATGCTCACATGACAATCTGAACAAAAAACAAAGAACTGCATTAAATGAACTGAAGTAAATGAAGGATATTGTCATCAAACAGGCGGACAAGGGGGGCAATATCTGGTCAACTGTGGCCTATGAAAAAGAGGCTTTTAAACAGTTAAATGACAGATCTTGTTATAGCAGAATAGATGGAAATCCTACCCATAGATTCCAAAAAGAATTACAGGAAATTATACAAACAGCTAAGGATAAAAATGTCATTCCTAAATCCATAGCAGAAGGCTTATTGTCAGAGTTGCCAGTTACTCCAACTATCTACTTCCTTCCGAAGATTCACAAGGACCCCTTACAACTGCCTGGGAGGCCAATAGTATTGGGTAATAATAGTTTATGTGAGCCAATTTGTCAATTTCAAGATTATTATCTTAAGCCTTTTGTCAGTACGTTGCCATCGTATATCCAGGATTCAACTGAATTCCTTAACAGGATATAAGATATTAGGATTAGAGTTGAGCGCGGTTCGCGGTTCGAGGTTCTCCAGTTCTAAGCTCGAGTGATTTTTGGGGCTGTTCGAGATCGAACTAGAACTCGAGCTTTTTGCAAAAGCTCGATAGTTCTAGATACGTTCGAGAACGGTTCTAGCAGCAAAAAGCAGGGCTTTTTACAGCTACAGTGAGCAGGAGCCATCGCTGGCAGCCTGCCACAAGCTGGTAACCAAAATAAACATCGGGTATCCAAGCAAAGCGCTTTGGTTAGTAACCCGATGTTTATCTTAGTTACGTGCAGGAAGCCCACACTTCCCCGCTCAGCTCGCTCCGCCCCCTCCTGCCCGCGGCATGTACACATACATACACACACACACACACACACACAAACCCCCCCCGCTCGGCTTACCTGCGGTGATGAAGTCCCGCCATCCCGACCTCAGCGCTCTCACTTTCCTCCATGGCCGCCGCCCGCTTGTCACATCACCTCTCGCTTCCGACCCGAGACTGACTAGCGGTGACGTCACGGACCTCTCGCGATACTTGAGGGGAAGGCGCCGGTCATTGAACTCAGTGACAGGGGCTGTCGGCAGTGCTGGAGATCAGCGCAGGTAATGTACCTCGCTGACAGCAGCACTTGTCATGCCCTGCAGTGACCTGGGCTGACCCATTGATGTTAGCTCAGGTCACTGCACTGCTCTCCCAGCCAATGGGGAACATCCTGCTCTTCATTGACTGGGACAGTGTGGATCGTCATTGCAACCCCTTGGATTACACCAGACCTGGATTTGTTTTTCATTCTAATAAATTGGTTAAAGAGGGAATGTTTTGGGGAGTGTTTTTTCAAATAAAAATGTGTTTGTCGTCTATTTTTTTTTATTACTGACTGGGTTGGTGATGTCGGGTATCTGATAGACGCCTGACCTCACCAACCCCAGGGCTTGATGCCAGGTGACATTACACATCTGGTATTAACCCCATATATTACCCCGTTTGCCACCGCACCAGGGCGCTGGATGAACTGGGGCGAAGCACCAGGATTGGCGCATCTAATGGATGCGCCACTTCTGGGGCGGCTGCGGCCTGCTATTTTTAGGCTGGGGAGAGTCCAATAACCATGGACCTCCCTAGTCTGAGAATATCAGGCCCCAGCTGTCTGCTTTACCTTGGCTGGTGATCCAGTTTTGGGGGACCCCTACGTGTTTTTTTTTTTAAATTATTTATTTAATTTAAAATAACAGCGTGGGGTGCCCTCAGTTTTGGACTACCAGCCAAGGTGAGGTTGCCAGCTGTGGTCTGCAGGCTGCAGCCGTCTGCTTTACCCTAGCTGGCTACAAAACTAGGGGGAACCCTACGTCATTTTTTTTTCCATTTTTTTGGCTAAATACAAAGCTAAGCACCCCTTAGTGCCACATGAAAGGCACCAAAGGGTGCTCCACTTTTTCTCCACTTTTTCTCCACTTTTTCTCCATTTTTTTCTCCACTTTTTCTCCACTTTTTCTCCACTTTTTCTCCACTTTTTCTACATTTTTTTCTCCATTTTTTCCAACTTTTTCTCCACTTTTTCTCCACTTTTTCTCCATTTTTTTCTCCACTTTTTCTCCACTTTTTCTCCACTTTTTCTCCACTTTTTTCCATTTTTTTCTCCACTTTTGCTCCACTTTTTCTCCATTTTTTCTCCACTTTTTCTCCACTTTTTCTCCACTTTTTTCCATTTTTTTCTCCACTTTTTCTCCACTTTTGCTCCACTTTTTCTCCATTTTTTCTCCACTTTTTCTCCACTTTTTCTCCATTTTTTTCTCCACTTTTTCTCCACTTTTTCTCCACTTTTTCTCCACTTTTTCTACATTTTTTTCTCCATTTTTTCCAACTTTTTCTCCACTTTTTCTCCACTTTTTCTACATTTTTTCTCCACTTTTTCTCCACTTTTTCTCCACTTTTTCTCCACTTTTTTTCCATTTTTTTCTCCACTTTTGCTCCACTTTTTCTCCATTTTTTCTCCACTTTTTCTCCACTTTTTCTCCACTTTTTTTCCATTTTTTTCTCCACTTTTTCTCCACTTTTTCTCCATTTTTTCTCCACTTTTTCTCCACTTTTTCTCCACTTTTTTTCCATTTTTTTCTCCACTTTTTCTCCACTTTTTCTCCACTTTTTTTCCATTTTTTCTCCACTTTTTCTCCACTTTTTCTCCACTTTTTCTCCACTTTTTCTCCATTTTTTCTCCACTCTTTCTCCACTTTTTCTCCACTTTTTTTCCATTTTTTTCTCCACTTTTTCTCCACTTTTGCTCCACTTTTTCTCCATTTTTTCTCCACTTTTTCTCCACTTTTTTTCCATTTTTTTCTCCACTTTTTCTCCACATTTTCTCCACTTTTTTCCATTTTTTTCTCCACTTTTTCTCCACTTTTTCTCCATTTTTTCTCCACTTTTTCTCCACTTTTTCTCCACTTTTTTTCCATTTTTTTCTCCACTTTTTCTCCACTTTTTCTCCACTTTTTTCCATTTTTTCTCCACTTTTTCTCCACTTTTTCTCCACTTTTTTTCCATTTTTTCTCCACTTTTTTTCCATTTTTTTCTCCACTTTTTCTCCACTTTTTCTCCACTTTTTTTCCATTTTTTTCTCCACTTTTTCTCCACTTTTTCTCCACTTTTTTTCCATTTTTTTCTCCACTTTTTCTCCATTTTTTCTCCACTTTTTCTCCACTTTTTTTCTACATTTTTTTCTCCACTCTTTCTCCACTTTTTCTCCACTTTTTCTCCACTTTTTCTCCACTTTTTTTCCATTTTTTTCTCCACTTTTTCTCCACTTTTTCTCCACTTTTTTTCCATTTTTTTCTCCACTTTTTCTCCATTTTTTCTCCACTTTTTCTCCACTTTTTTTCTACATTTTTTTCTCCACTTTTTCTCCACTTTTTCTCCACTTTTTCTCCACTTTTTTTCCATTTTTTTCTCCACTTTTTCTCCACTTTTTTTCCATTTTTTCTCCACTTTTTCTCCACTTTTTCTCCACTTTTTTTCCATTTTTTTCTCCACTTTTTCTCCACTTTTTTTCCATTTTTTCTCCACTTTTTCTCCACTTTTTCTCCACTTTTTTTCCATTTTTTCTCCACTTTTTCTCCACTTTTTCTCCACTTTTTTTCCATTTTTTTCTCCACTTTTTCTCCATTTTTTCTCCACTTTTTCTCCACATTTTTTTCTACATTTTTTTCTCCACTTTTTCTCCACTTTTTCTCCACTTTTTCTCCACTTTTTCTCCACTTTTTTTCCATTTTTTCTCCACTTTTCTCCACTTTTTCTCCACTTTTTTTCCATTTTTTTCTCCACTTTTTCTCCATTTTTTCTCCACTTTTTCTCCACTTTTTTTCTACATTTTTTTCTCCACTTTTTCTCCACTTTTTCTCCACTTTTTCTCCACTTTTTTTCCATTTTTTTCTCCACTTTTTCTCCACTTTTTTTCCATTTTTTCTCCACTTTTTCTCCACTTTTTCTCCACTTTTTCTCCACTTTTTTTCTCCACTTTTTCTCCACTTTTTCTCTACTTTTTTTCCATTTTTTCTCCACTTTTTTCTACTTTTTCTACATTTTTTTCTCCACTTTTTCTCCACTTTTTCTCCACTTTTTCTCCATTTTTTTCTCCACTTTTTCTCCACTTTTTCTCCACCTTTTCTCCACTTTTTCTCCATTTTTTTCTCCACTTTTTCTCCACTTTTTCTCCATTTTTTTCTCCACTTTTTCTCCACTTTTTCTCCACTTTTTCTCCACTTTTTCTCCACTTTTTTCCATTTTTTTCTCCACTTTTTCTCCACTTTTTCTCCACTTTTTTTCCATTTTTTTCTCCACTTTTTCTCCACCTTTGCTCCACTTTTTCTCCACTTTTTCTCCACTTTTGCTTTCCATTTTTTTCTCCACTTTTTCTCCACTTTTGCTCCACTTTTTCTCCATTTTTTCTCCACTTTTGCTCCACGTTTTCTCCACTTTTTTCCATTTTTTTCTCCACTTTTTCTCCACTTTTTCTCCATTTTTTTCTCCACTTTTTCTCCACTTTTTCTCCACTTTTTCTCCACTTTTTCTCCATTTTTTTCTCCACTTTTTCTCCACTTTTTCTCCACTTTTTCTCAATTTTTTTCTCCACATTTTCTCCCCTTTTTCTCCACTTTTTCTCCACTTTTTCTCCATTTTTTTTCTCCACTTTTTCTCCACTTTTTCTCCATTTTTTTCTCCACTTTTTCTCCACTTTTTCTCCACTTTTTCTCCACTTTTTTTCCATTTTTTCTCCACTTTTTCTCTACTTTTTCTACTTTTCTACATTTTTTTCTCCACTTTTTTCCATTTTTTCTCCACTTTTTCTCCACTTTTTCTCCACTTTTTTTCCATTTTTTCTCACACTTTTTTTCCATTTTTTTCTCCACTTTTTCTCCACTTTTTCTCCACTTTTTTTCCATTTTTTTCTCCACTTTTTCTCCACTTTTTTCTCCACTTTTTTTCCATTTTTTTCTCCACTTTTTCTCCATTTTTTTCTCCACTTTTTCTCCACTTTTTTTCTACATTTTTTTCTCCACTCTTTCTCCACTTTTTCTCCACTTTTTCTCCACTTTTTCTCCACTTTTTTTCCATTTTTTTTCTCCACTTTTTCTCCACTTTTTCTCCACTTTTTTTCCATTTTTTTCTCCACTTTTTCTCCATTTTTTCTCCACTTTTTCTCCACTTTTTTTCTACATTTTTTTCTCCACTTTCTCCACTTTTTCTCCACTTTTTCTCCACTTTTTTTCCATTTTTTTCTCCACTTTTTCTCCACTTTTTTTCCATTTTTTCTCCACTTTTTCTCCACTTTTTCTCCACTTTTTTTCCATTTTTTCTCCACTTTTTCTCCACTTTTTCTCCACTTTTTTTCCATTTTTTCTCCACTTTTCTCCATTTTTTCTCCACTTTTTCTCCACTTTTTTCCACATTTTTTTCTACATTTTTTTCTCCACTTTTTCTCCACTTTTTCTCCACTTTTTCTCCACTTTTTCTCCACTTTTTTTCCATTTTTTCTCCACTTTTCTCCACTTTTTCTCCACTTTTTTTCCATTTTTTTCTCCACTTTTTCTCCATTTTTTCTCCACTTTTTCTCCACTTTTTTTCTACATTTTTTTCTCCACTTTTTCTCCACTTTTTCTCCACTTTTTCTCCACTTTTTTTCCATTTTTTTCTCCACTTTTTCTCCACTTTTTTTCCATTTTTTCTCCACTTTTTCTCCACTTTTTCTCCACTTTTTCTCCACTTTTTTTCTCCACTTTTTCTCCACTTTTTCTCTACTTTTTTTCCATTTTTTCTCCACTTTTTTTTCTACTTTTTCTACATTTTTTTTCTCCACTTTTTCTCCACTTTTTCTCCACTTTTTCTCCATTTTTTTCTCCACTTTTTCTCCACTTTTTCTCCACCTTTTCTCCACTTTTTCTCCATTTTTTTCTCCACTTTTTCTCCACTTTTTCTCCATTTTTTTCTCCACTTTTTCTCCACTTTTTCTCCACTTTTTCTCCACTTTTTTCCATTTTTTTCTCCACTTTTTCTCCACTTTTTCTCCACTTTTTTTTCCATTTTTTCTCCACTTTTTCTCCACCTTTGCTCCACTTTTTCTCCACTTTTTCTCCACTTTTGCTCCACTTTTTCTCCACTTTTTTTTCCATTTTTTTCTCCACTTTTTCTCCACTTTTGCTCCACTTTTTCTCCATTTTTTCTCCACTTTTGCTCCACGTTTTCTCCACTTTTTTCCATTTTTTTCTCCACTTTTTTCTCCACTTTTTCTCCATTTTTTTCTCCACTTTTTCTCCACTTTTTCTCCACTTTTTCTCCACTTTTTCTCCATTTTTTTCTCCACTTTTTCTCCACTTTTTCTCCACTTTTTCTCCATTTTTTTCTCCACATTTTCTCCCCTTTTTCTCCACTTTTTCTCCACTTTTTCTCCATTTTTTTTCTCCACTTTTTCTCCACTTTTTCTCCATTTTTTTCTCCACTTTTTCTCCACTTTTTCTCCACTTTTTCTCCACTTTTTTTCCATTTTTTCTCCACTTTTTCTCTACTTTTTCTACTTTTCTACATTTTTTTCTCCACTTTTTCTCCACTTTTTCTCCACTTTTTTCCATTTTTTTCTCCACTTTTTCTCCACTTTTTCTCCACTTTTTTTCCATTTTTTTCTCCACTTTTTCTCCACTTTTTCTCCACTTTTTTTCCATTTTTTTCTCCACTTTTTCTCCACTTTTGCTCCACTTTTTCTCCATTTTTTCTCCATTTTTTCTCCACTTTTTCTCCACTTTTTTTCCATTTTTTTCTCCACTTTTTCTCCACTTTTGCTCCACTTTTTCTCCATTTTTTCTTCACTTTTTCTCCACTTTTTTTCCATTTTTTTCTCCACTTTTTCTCCACTTTTTCTCCACTTTTTCTCCACTTTTTCTCCATTTTTTTCTCCACTTTTTCTCCACTTTTTCTCCACTTTTTTCTCCATTTTTTCTCCACTTTTTCTCCACTTTTTCTCCACTTTTTCTCCACTTTTTTTCCATTTTTTTCTCCACTTTTTCCCACTTTTTCTCCACTTTTTCTCCATTTTTTTCTCCACTTTTTCTCCACTTTTTCTCCACTTTTTCTCCACTTTTTCTCTCCATTTTTTCTCCACTTTTTCTCCACTTTTTCTCCATTTTTTTCTCCACTTTTTCTCCACTTTTTCTCCACTTTTTCTCCACTTTTTCTCCACTTTTTTCCATTTTTTTCTCCACTTTTTCTCTACTTTTTCTACATTTTTTTCTCCACTTTTTCTCCACTTTTTTTCCATTTTTTTCTCCACTTTTTCTCCACTTTTTCTCCACTTTTGCTCCACTTTTTCTCCATTTTTTCTCCATTTTTTCTCCACTTTTTCTCCACTTTTTTTCCATTTTTTTCCCCACTTTTTCTCCACTTTTGCTCCACTTTTTCTCCATTTTTTCTTCACTTTTTCTCCACTTTTTTTCCATTTTTTTCTCCACTTTTTCTCCACTTTTTCTCCACTTTTTCTCCATTTTTTTCTCCACTTTTTCTCCACTTTTTCTCCACTTTTTCTCCACTTTTTCTCCATTTTTTTCTCCACTTTTTCTCCACTTTTTCTCCATTTTTTTCTCCACTTTTTCTCCACTTTTTCTCCACTTTTTCTCCACTTTTTCTCCACTTTTTTCCATTTTTTTCTCCACTTTTTCTCTACTTTTTCTACATTTTTTTCTCCACTTTTTCTCCACTTTTTTTCCATTTTTTTCTCCACTTTTTCTCCACTTTTTCTCCACTTTTGCTCCACTTTTTCTCCATTTTTTCTCCATTTTTTCTCCACTTTTTCTCCACTTTTTTTCCATTTTTTTCCCCACTTTTTCTCCACTTTTGCTCCACTTTTTCTCCATTTTTTCTTCACTTTTTCTCCACTTTTTTTCCATTTTTTTCTCCACTTTTTCTCCACTTTTTCTCCACTTTTTCTCCATTTTTTTCTCCACTTTTTCTCCACTTTTTCTCCACTTTTTCTCCATTTTTTCTCCACTTTTTCTCCACTTTTTCTCCACTTTTTCTCCACTTTTTTTCCATTTTTTTCTCCACTTTTTCTCCACTTTTTCTCCACTTTTTCTCCACTTTTTTCCATTTTTTTCTCCACTTTTTCTCCACTTTTTCTCCACTTTTTCTCCACTTTTCTCCACTTTTTCTCCACTTTTTTTTCCAGTTTTTTTCTCCACTTTTTCTCTACTTTTTCTACATTTTTTTCTCCACTTTTTCTCCACTTTTTCTCCACTTTTTCTCCACTTTTTCTCCATTTTTTTCTCCACTTTTTCTCCACTTTTTCTCCACTTTTTCTCCACTTTTTCTCCATTTTTTTCTCCACTTTTTCTCCACTTTTTCTCCACTTTTTCTCCACTTTTTTTCCATTTTTTTCTCCACTTTTTCTCTACTTTTTCTACATTTTTTTCTCCACTTTTTCTCCACTTTTTCTCCACTTTTTTTCCATTTTTTTCTCCACTTTTTCTCCACTTTTTCTCCACTTTTTCTCCACTTTTTTCCATTTTTTTCTCCACTTTTTCTCCACTTTTTATCCACTTTTTATCCACTTTTTTTTCCATTTTTTTCTCCACTTTTTCTCTACTTTTTCTACACTTTTTCTCCACTTTTTCTCCACTTTTTCTCCATTTTTTCTCCACTTTTTCTCCACTTTTTCTCCACTTTTTCTCCACTTTTTTTCCAATTTTTTCTCCACTTTTTCTCCACTTTTTCTCCACTTTTTCTCCATTTTTTTCTCCACTTTTTCTCTACTTTTTCTCCACTTTTTCTCCACTTTTTCTCCATTTTTTTCTCCACTTTTTCTCCACTTTTTCTCCATTTTTTTCTCCACTTTTTCTCCACTTTTTCTCCACTTTTTCTCCACTTTTTCTCCACTTTTTTCCATTTTTTTCTCCACTTTTTCTCTACTTTTTCTACATTTTTTTCTCCACTTTTTCTCCACTTTTTTTCCATTTTTTTCTCCACTTTTTCTCCACTTTTGCTCCACTTTTTCTCCATTTTTTCTCCATTTTTTCTCCACTTTTTCTCCACTTTTTTTCCATTTTTTTCTCCACTTTTTCTCCACTTTTGCTCCACTTTTTCTCCACTTTTTCTCCACTTTTTCTCCACTTTTTCTCCACTTTTTCTCCATTTTTTCTCCACTTTTTCTCCACTTTTTCTCCACTTTTTTTCCATTTTTTTCTCCACTTTTTCTCCACTTTTTCTCCACTTTTTCTCCACTTTTTTTCCATTTTTTTCTCCACTTTTTCTCCACTTTTTCTCCACTTTTTCTCCACTTTTCTCCACTTTTTCTCCACTTTTTTTTCCAGTTTTTTTCTCCACTTTTTCTCTACTTTTTCTACATTTTTTTCTCCACTTTTTCTCCACTTTTTCTCCACTTTTTCTCCATTTTTTTCTCCACTTTTTCTCCACTTTTTCTCCACTTTTTCTCCACTTTTTCTCCATTTTTTTCTCCACTTTTTCTCCACTTTTTCTCCATTTTTTTCTCCACTTTTTCTCCACTTTTTCTCCACTTTTTCTCCACTTTTTCTCCACTTTTTTTCCATTTTTTTCTCCACTTTTTCTCTACTTTTTCTACATTTTTTTCTCCACTTTTTCTCCACTTTTTCTCCACTTTTTTTCCATTTTTTTCTCCACTTTTTCTCCACTTTTTCTCCACTTTTTCTCCACTTTTTTTCCATTTTTTTCTCCACTTTTTCTCCACTTTTTCTCCACTTTTTATCCACTTTTTTTTCCATTTTTTTCTCCACTTTTTCTCCACTTTTGCTCCACTTTTTCTCCATTTTTTCTCCACTTTTTCTCCACTTTTTTTCCATTTTTTTCTCCACTTTTTCTCCACTTTTGCTCCACTTTTTCTCCATTTTTTCTCCACTTTTTCTCCACTTTTTTTCCATTTTTTTCTCCACTTTTTCTCCACTTTTTCTCCACTTTTTCTCCATTTTTTTCTCCACTTTTTCTCCACTTTTTCTCCACTTTTTCTCCATTTTTTCTCCACTTTTTCTCCACTTTTTCTCCACTTTTTCTCCACTTTTTTTCCATTTTTTTCTCCACTTTTTCTCCACTTTTTCTCCACTTTTTCTCCACTTTTTCTCCACTTTTTTTTCCAGTTTTTTTCTCCACTTTTTCTCCACTTTTGCTCCATTTTTTTTCCATTTTTTCTCCACTTTTTCTCCACTTTTTTTCCATTTTTTTCTCCACTTTTGCTCCACTTTTTCTCCATTTTTTTCTCCACTTTTTCTCCACTTTTTCTCCACTTTTTCTCCACTTTTTTTCCATTTTTTCTCCACTTTTTCTCTACTTTTTCTACTTTTCTACATTTTTTTCTCCACTTTTTCTCCACTTTTTCTCCACTTTTTTTCCATTTTTTTCTCCACTTTTTCTCCACTTTTTCTCCACTTTTTTTCCATTTTTTTCTCCACTTTTTTTCCATTTTTTTCTCCACTTTTTCTCCACTTTTGCTCCACTTTTTCTCCATTTTTTCTCCATTTTTCTCCACTTTTTCTCCACTTTTTTTCCATTTTTTTCTCCACTTTTTCTCCACTTTTGCTCCACTTTTTCTCCATTTTTTCTTCACTTTTTCTCCACTTTTTTTCCATTTTTTTCTCCACTTTTTCTCCACTTTTTCTCCACTTTTTCTCCATTTTTTTCTCCACTTTTTCTCCACTTTTTCTCCACTTTTTCTCCATTTTTTCTCCACTTTTTCTCCACTTTTTCTCCACTTTTTCTCCACTTTTTTTCCATTTTTTCTCCACTTTTTCTCCACTTTTTCTCCACTTTTTCTCCATTTTTTTCTCCACTTTTTCTCCACTTTTTCTCCACTTTTTCTCCACTTTTTCTCCATTTTTTTCTCCACTTTTTCTCCACTTTTTCTCCACTTTTTCTCCACTTTTTCTCCACTTTTTTCCATTTTTTTCTCCACTTTTTCTCTACTTTTTCTACATTTTTTTCTCCACTTTTTCTCCACTTTTTTTCCATTTTTTTCTCCACTTTTTCTCCACTTTTTCTCCACTTTTGCTCCACTTTTTCTCCATTTTTTCTCCATTTTTTCTCCACTTTTTCTCCACTTTTTTTCCATTTTTTTCTCCACTTTTTCTCCACTTTTGCTCCACTTTTTCTCCATTTTTTCTTCACTTTTTCTCCACTTTTTTTCCATTTTTTTCTCCACTTTTTCTCCACTTTTTCTCCACTTTTTCTCCACTTTTTCTCCATTTTTTTCTCCACTTTTTCTCCACTTTTTCTCCACTTTTTCTCCATTTTTACTCCACTTTTTCTCCACTTTTTCTCCACTTTTTCTCCACTTTTTTTCCATTTTTTTCTCCACTTTTTCTCCACTTTTTCTCCACTTTTTCTCCACTTTTTTTCCATTTTTTTCTCCACTTTTTCTCCACTTTTTCTCCACTTTTTCTCCACTTTTCTCCACTTTTTCTCCACTTTTTTTTCCAGTTTTTTTCTCCACTTTTTCTCTACTTTTTCTACATTTTTTTCTCCACTTTTTCTCCACTTTTTCTCCACTTTTTCTCCATTTTTTTCTCCACTTTTTCTCCACTTTTTCTCCACTTTTTCTCCATTTTTTTCTCCACTTTTTCTCCACTTTTTCTCCATTTTTTTCTCCACTTTTTCTCCACTTTTTCTCCACTTTTTCTCCACTTTTTTTCCATTTTTTTCTCCACTTTTTCTCTACTTTTTCTACATTTTTTTCTCCACTTTTTCTCCACTTTTTCTCCACTTTTTTTTCCATTTTTTTCTCCACTTTTTCTCCACTTTTTCTCCATTTTTTCTCCACTTTTTTTCCATTTTTTTCTCCACTTTTTCTCCACTTTTTCTCCACTTTTTATCCACTTTTTTTTCCATTTTTTTCTCCACTTTTTCTCTACTTTTTCTACACTTTTTCTCCACTTTTTCTCCACTTTTTCTCCATTTTTTCTCCACTTTTTCTCCACTTTTTCTCCACTTTTTCTCCACTTTTTTTCCATTTTTTTCTCCACTTTTTCTCCACTTTTTCTCCACTTTTTCTCCATTTTTTTCTCCACTTTTTCTCCACTTTTTCTCCACTTTTTCTCCACTTTTTCTCCATTTTTTTCTCCACTTTTTCTCCACTTTTTCTCCATTTTTTTCTCCACTTTTTCTCCACTTTTTCTCCACTTTTTCTCCACTTTTTTCCATTTTTTTCTCCACTTTTTCTCTACTTTTTCTACATTTTTTTCTCCACTTTTTCTCCACTTTTTTTCCCTTTTTTTCTCCACTTTTTCTCCACTTTTTCTCCACTTTTGCTCCACTTTTGCTCCACTTTTTCTCCATTTTTTCTCCACTTTTTCTCCACTTTTTTTCCATTTTTTTCTCCACTTTTTCTCCACTATTGCTCCACTTTTTCTCCATTTTTTCTCCACTTTTTCTCCACTTTTTTTCCATTTTTTTCTCCACTTTTTCTCCACTTTTTCTCCACTTTTTCTCCATTTTTTTCTCCACTTTTTCTCCACTTTTTCTCCACTTTTTCTCCATTTTTTCTCCACTTTTTCTCCACTTTTTCTCCACTTTTTCTCCACTTTTTTTCCATTTTTTTCTCCACTTTTTCTCCACTTTTTCTCCACTTTTTCTCCACTTTTTCTCCACTTTTTTTTCCAGTTTTTTTCTCCACTTTTTCTCTACTTTTTCTACAGTTTTTTTCTCCACTTTTTCTCCACTTTTTCTCCATTTTTTTTCTCCACTTTTTCTCCACTTTTTCTCCACTTTTTCTCCACTTTTTCTCCATTTTTTTTCTCCACTTTTTCTCCACTTTTTCTCCACTTTTTCTCCACTTTTTTTCCATTTTTTTCTCCACTTTTTCTCCACTTTTTCTCCACTTTTTCTCCACTTTTTTTCCATTTTTTTCTCCACTTTTTCTCCACTTTTGCTCCACTTTTTCTCTATTTTTTCTCCACTTTTTCTCCACTTTTTCTCCACTTTTTTTCCATTTTTTTCTCCACTTTTTCTCCACTTTTGCTCCACTTTTTCTCCATTTTTTCTCCACTTTTTCTCCACTTTTTTTCCATTTTTTTCTCCACTTTTTCTCCACTTTTTCTCCACTTTTTCTCCATTTTTTTCTCCACTTTTTCTCTATTTTTTCTCCACTTTTTCTCCACTTTTTCTCCACTTTTTTTCCATTTTTTTCTCCACTTTTTCTCCACTTTTTCTCCACTTTTTCTCCACTTTTTCTCCACTTTTTTTCCATTTTTTTCTCCACTTTTTCTCTACTTTTTCTACATTTTTTTCTCCACTTTTTCTCCACTTTTTCTCCACTTTTTCTCCACTTTTTTTCCATTTTTTTCTCCACTTTTTCTCCACTTTTTCTCCACTTTTTTTCCATTTTTTTCTCCACTTTTTCTCCACTTTTTCTCCACTTTTTTTCCATTTTTTTCTCCACTTTTTCTCCACTTTTGCTCCACTTTTTCTCCATTTTTTCTCCATTTTTTCTCCACTTTTTCTCCACTTTTTTTCCATTTTTTTCTCCACTTTTTCTCCACTTTTGCTCCACTTTTTCTCCATTTTTTCTCCACTTTTTCTCCACTTTTTTTCCATTTTTTTCTCCACTTTTTCTCCACTTTTTCTCCACTTTTTCTCCATTTTTTTCTCCACTTTTTCTCCACTTTTTCTCCACTTTTTCTCCACTTTTTCTCCATTTTTTCTCCACTTTTTCTCCACTTTTTCTCCACTTTTTTTCCATTTTTTTCTCCACTTTTTCTCCACTTTTTCTCCACTTTTTCTCCACTTTTTTTCCATTTTTTTCTCCACTTTTTCTCCACTTTTTCTCCACTTTTTCTCCACTTTTTCTCCACTTTTTTTTCCAGTTTTTTTCTCCACTTTTTCTCTACTTTTTCTCCATTTTTTTCTCCACTTTTTCTCCACTTTTGCTCCACTTTTTCTCCACTTTTTTTTCCATTTTTTTCTCCACTTTTTCTCCACTTTTGCTCCACTTTTTCTCCATTTTTTCTCCACTTTTGCTCCACGTTTTCTCCACTTTTTTCCATTTTTTTCTCCACTTTTTCTCCACTTTTTCTCCACTTTTTCTCCACTTTTTCTCCACTTTTTCTCCACTTTTTCTCCATTTTTTTCTCCACTTTTTCTCCACTTTTTCTCCACTTTTTCTCCATTTTTTTCTCCACATTTTCTCCCCTTTTTCTCCACTTTTTCTCCATTTTTTTTCTCCACTTTTTCTCCACTTTTTCTCCATTTTTTTCTCCACTTTTTCTCCACTTTTTCTCCACTTTTTCTCCACTTTTTTTCCATTTTTTCTCCACTTTTTCTCTACTTTTTCTACTTTTCTACATTTTTTTCTCCACTTTTTCTCCACTTTTTCTCCACTTTTTTTCCATTTTTTTCTCCACTTTTTCTCCACTTTTTCTCCACTTTTTTTCCATTTTTTTCTCCACTTTTTCTCCACTTTTTCTCCACTTTTTTTCCATTTTTTTCTCCACTTTTTCTCCACTTTTGCTCCACTTTTTCTCCATTTTTTCTCCATTTTTTCTCCACTTTTTCTCCACTTTTTTTCCATTTTTTTCTCCACTTTTTCTCCACTTTTGCTCCACTTTTTCTCCATTTTTTCTTCACTTTTTCTCCACTTTTTTTCCATTTTTTTCTCCACTTTTTCTCCACTTTTTCTCCACTTTTTCTCCACTTTTTCTCCATTTTTTTCTCCACTTTTTCTCCACTTTTTCTCCACTTTTTCTCCATTTTTTCTCCACTTTTCTCCACTTTTTCTCCACTTTTTCTCCACTTTTTTTCCATTTTTTTCTCCACTTTTTCTCCACTTTTTCTCCACTTTTTCTCCATTTTTTTCTCCACTTTTTCTCCACTTTTTCTCCACTTTTTCTCCACTTTTTCTCCATTTTTTTCTCCACTTTTTCTCCACTTTTTCTCCACTTTTTCTCCACTTTTTCTCCACTTTTTTCCATTTTTTTCTCCACTTTTTCTACATTTTTTTCTCCACTTTTTCTCCACTTTTTTTCCATTTTTTTCTCCACTTTTTCTCCACTTTTTCTCCACTTTTGCTCCACTTTTTCTCCATTTTTTCTCCATTTTTTCTCCACTTTTTCTCCACTTTTTTTCCATTTTTTTCTCCACTTTTTCTCCACTTTTGCTCCACTTTTTCTCCATTTTTTCTTCACTTTTTCTCCACTTTTTTTCCATTTTTTTCTCCACTTTTTCTCCACTTTTTCTCCACTTTTTCTCCACTTTTTCTCCATTTTTTTCTCCACTTTTTCTCCACTTTTTCTCCACTTTTTCTCCATTTTTTCTCCACTTTTTCTCCACTTTTTCTCCACTTTTTCTCCACTTTTTTTCCATTTTTTTCTCCACTTTTTCTCCACTTTTTCTCCACTTTTTCTCCACTTTTTTTCCATTTTTTTCTCCACTTTTTCTCCACTTTTTCTCCACTTTTTCTCCACTTTTCTCCACTTTTTCTCCACTTTTTTTTCCAGTTTTTTTCTCCACTTTTTCTCTACTTTTTCTACATTTTTTTCTCCACTTTTTCTCCACTTTTTCTCCACTTTTTCTCCACTTTTTCTCCATTTTTTTCTCCACTTTTTCTCCACTTTTTCTCCACTTTTTCTCCACTTTTTCTCCATTTTTTTCTCCACTTTTTCTCCACTTTTTCTCCACTTTTTCTCCACTTTTTTTCCATTTTTTCTCCACTTTTTCTCCACTTTTTCTCCACTTTTTCTCCACTTTTCTCCACTTTTTCTCCACTTTTTTTTCCAGTTTTTTTCTCCACTTTTTCTCTACTTTTTCTACATTTTTTTCTCCACTTTTTCTCCACTTTTTCTCCACTTTTTCTCCACTTTTTCTCCATTTTTTTCTCCACTTTTTCTCCACTTTTTCTCCACTTTTTCTCCACTTTTTCTCCATTTTTTTCTCCACTTTTTCTCCACTTTTTCTCCACTTTTTCTCCACTTTTTTCCATTTTTTTCTCCACTTTTTCTCTACTTTTTCTACATTTTTTTCTCCACTTTTTCTCCACTTTTTTTCCATTTTTTTCTCCACTTTTTCTCCACTTTTTCTCCACTTTTTCTCCACTTTTTTTCCATTTTTTTCTCCACTTTTTCTCCACTTTTTATCCACTTTTTATCCACTTTTTTTTCCATTTTTTTCTCCACTTTTTCTCTACTTTTTCTACACTTTTTCTCCACTTTTTCTCCACTTTTTCTCCATTTTTTCTCCACTTTTTCTCCACTTTTTCTCCACTTTTTCTCCACTTTTTTTCCATTTTTTTCTCCACTTTTTCTCCACTTTTTCTCCACTTTTTTTCCATTTTTTTCTCCACTTTTTCTCCACTTTTGCTCCACTTTTTCTCCATTTTTTCTCCATTTTTTCTCCACTTTTTCTCCACTTTTTTTCCATTTTTTTCTCCACTTTTTCTCCACTTTTGCTCCACTTTTTCTCCATTTTTTCTCCACTTTTTCTCCACTTTTTTTCCATTTTTTTCTCCACTTTTTCTCCACTTTTTCTCCACTTTTTCTCCATTTTTTTCTCCACTTTTTCTCCACTTTTTCTCCACTTTTTCTCCATTTTTTCTCAACTTTTTCTCCACTTTTTCTCCACTTTTTTTCCATTTTTTTCTCCACTTTTTCTCCACTTTTTCTCCACTTTTTCTCCACTTTTTTTCCATTTTTTTCTCCACTTTTTCTCCACTTTTTCTCCACTTTTTCTCCACTTTTTCTCCACTTTTTTTTCCAGTTTTTTTCTCCACTTTTTCTCTACTTTTTCTCCATTTTTTTCTCCACTTTTTCTCCACTTTTGCTCCACTTTTTCTCCACTTTTTTTTCCATTTTTTTCTCCACTTTTTCTCCACTTTTGCTCCACTTTTTCTCCATTTTTTCTCCACCTTTGCTCCACGTTTTCTCCACTTTTTTCCATTTTTTTCTCCACTTTTTCTCCACTTTTTCTCCATTTTTTTCTCCACTTTTTCTCCACTTTTTCTCCACTTTTTCTCCACTTTTTCTCCATTTTTTTCTCCACTTTTTCTCCACTTTTTCTCCACTTTTTCTCCATTTTTTTCTCCACATTTTCTCCCCTTTTTCTCCACTTTTTCTCCACTTTTTCTCCATTTTTTTTCTCCACTTTTTCTCCACTTTTTCTCCATTTTTTTCTCCACTTTTTCTCCACTTTTTCTCCACTTTTTCTCCACTTTTTTTCCATTTTTTCTCCACTTTTTCTCTACTTTTTCTACTTTTCTACATTTTTTTCTCCACTTTTTCTCCACTTTTTCTCCACTTTTTTTCCATTTTTTTCTCCACTTTTTCTCCACTTTTTCTCCACTTTTTTTCCATTTTTTTCTCCACTTTTTCTCCACTTTTTCTCCACTTTTTTTCCATTTTTTTCTCCACTTTTTCTCCACTTTTGCTCCACTTTTTCTCCATTTTTTCTCCATTTTTTCTCCACTTTTTCTCCACTTTTTTTCCATTTTTTTCTCCACTTTTTCTCCACTTTTGCTCCACTTTTTCTCCATTTTTTCTTCACTTTTTCTCCACTTTTTTTCCATTTTTTTCTCCACTTTTTCTCCACTTTTTCTCCACTTTTTCTCCACTTTTTCTCCATTTTTTTCTCCACTTTTTCTCCACTTTTTCTCCACTTTTTCTCCATTTTTTCTCCACTTTTCTCCACTTTTTCTCCACTTTTTCTCCACTTTTTTTCCATTTTTTTCTCCACTTTTTCTCCACTTTTTCTCCACTTTTTCTCCATTTTTTTCTCCACTTTTTCTCCACTTTTTCTCCACTTTTTCTCCACTTTTTCTCCATTTTTTTCTCCACTTTTTCTCCACTTTTTCTCCACTTTTTCTCCACTTTTTCTCCACTTTTTTCCATTTTTTTCTCCACTTTTTCTACATTTTTTTCTCCACTTTTTCTCCACTTTTTTTCCATTTTTTTCTCCACTTTTTCTCCACTTTTTCTCCACTTTTGCTCCACTTTTTCTCCATTTTTTCTCCATTTTTTCTCCACTTTTTCTCCACTTTTTTTCCATTTTTTTCTCCACTTTTTCTCCACTTTTGCTCCACTTTTTCTCCATTTTTTCTTCACTTTTTCTCCACTTTTTTTCCATTTTTTTCTCCACTTTTTCTCCACTTTTTCTCCACTTTTTCTCCACTTTTTCTCCATTTTTTTCTCCACTTTTTCTCCACTTTTTCTCCACTTTTTCTCCATTTTTTCTCCACTTTTTCTCCACTTTTTCTCCACTTTTTCTCCACTTTTTTTCCATTTTTTTCTCCACTTTTTCTCCACTTTTTCTCCACTTTTTCTCCACTTTTTTTCCATTTTTTTCTCCACTTTTTCTCCACTTTTTCTCCACTTTTTCTCCACTTTTCTCCACTTTTTCTCCACTTTTTTTTCCAGTTTTTTTCTCCACTTTTTCTCTACTTTTTCTACATTTTTTTCTCCACTTTTTCTCCACTTTTTCTCCACTTTTTCTCCACTTTTTCTCCATTTTTTTCTCCACTTTTTCTCCACTTTTTCTCCACTTTTTCTCCATTTTTTTCTCCACTTTTTCTCCATTTTTTCTCCACTTTTTCTCCACTTTTTCTCCACTTTTTCTCCACTTTTCTCCACTTTTTCTCCACTTTTTTTTCCAGTTTTTTTCTCCACTTTTTCTCTACTTTTTCTACATTTTTTTCTCCACTTTTTCTCCACTTTTTCTCCACTTTTTCCCCACTTTTTCTCCATTTTTTTCTCCACTTTTTCTCCACTTTTTCTCCACTTTTTCTCCACTTTTTCTCCATTTTTTTCTCCACTTTTTCTCCACTTTTTCTCCACTTTTTCTCCACTTTTTTTTCCATTTTTTTCTCCACTTTTTCTCTACTTTTTCTACATTTTTTTCTCCACTTTTTCTCCACTTTTTTTCCATTTTTTTCTCCACTTTTTCTCCACTTTTTCTCCACTTTTTCTCCACTTTTTTTCCATTTTTTCTCCACTTTTTCTCCACTTTTTCTCCACTTTTTATCCACTTTTTTTTTCCATTTTTTTCTCCACTTTTTCTCTACTTTTTCTACACTTTTTCTCCACTTTTTCTCCACTTTTTCTCCATTTTTTCTCCACTTTTTCTCCACTTTTTCTCCACTTTTTCTCCACTTTTTTCCATTTTTTTCTCCACTTTTTCTCCACTTTTTCTCCACTTTTTTTTCCATTTTTTTCTCCACTTTTTCTCCACTTTTGCTCCACTTTTTCTCCATTTTTTCTCCATTTTTTCTCCACTTTTTCTCCACTTTTTTCCATTTTTTCTCCACTTTTCTCCACTTTTTCTCCACTTTTTCTCCACTTTTTCTCCACTTTTTTCCATTTTTTTCTCCACTTTTTCCTCTACTTTTTCTACATTTTTTTCTCCACTTTTTCTCCACTTTTTTTCCATTTTTTTCTCCACTTTTTCTCCACTTTTTCTCCACTTTTGCTCCACTTTTTCTCCATTTTTTCTCCATTTTTCTCCACTTTTTCTCCACTTTTTTTCCATTTTTTTCTCCACTTTTTCTCCACTTTTGCTCCACTTTTTCTCCATTTTTTCTTCACTTTTTCTCCACTTTTTTTCCATTTTTTTCTCCACTTTTTCTCCACTTTTTCTCCATTTTTTTCTCCACTTTTTCTCCACTTTTTCTCCACTTTTTCTCCACTTTTCTCCACTTTTTCTCCACTTTTTTTCCATTTTTTTCTCCACTTTTTCTCCACTTTTTCTCCACTTTTCTCCACTTTTTTTCCATTTTTTTCTCCACTTTTTCTCCACTTTTTCTCCACTTTTTCTCCACTTTTCTCCACTTTTTCTCCACTTTTTTTTCCAGTTTTTTTCTCCACTTTTTCTCTACTTTTTCTACATTTTTTTCTCCACTTTTTCTCCATTTTTTTCTCCACTTTTTCTCCACTTTTTCTCCACTTTTTCTCCACTTTTTCTCCATTTTTTTCTCCACTTTTTCTCCACTTTTTCTCCATTTTTTTCTCCACTTTTTCTCCACTTTTTCTCCACTTTTTCTCCACTTTTTCTCCACTTTTTTTCCATTTTTTTCTCCACTTTTTCTCTACTTTTTCTACATTTTTTTCTCCACTTTTCCTCCACTTTTTCTCCACTTTTTTTCCATTTTTTTCTCCACTTTTTCTCCACTTTTTCTCCACTTTTTCTCCACTTTTTCTCCACTTTTTTTCCATTTTTTTCTCCACTTTTTCTCCACTTTTTCTCCACTTTTTATCCACTTTTTTTTCCATTTTTTTCTCCACTTTTTCTCCACTTTTGCTCCACTTTTTCTCCATTTTTTCTCCACTTTTTCTCCACTTTTTTTCCATTTTTTTCTCCACTTTTTCTCCACTTTTGCTCCACTTTTTCTCCATTTTTTCTCCACTTTTTCTCCACTTTTTTTCCATTTTTTTCTCCACTTTTTCTCCACTTTTTCTCCACTTTTTCTCCATTTTTTTCTCCACTTTTTCTCCACTTTTTCTCCACTTTTTCTCCATTTTTTCTCCACTTTTTCTCCACTTTTTCTCCACTTTTTCTCCACTTTTTTTCCATTTTTTTCTCCACTTTTTCTCCACTTTTTCTCCACTTTTTCTCCACTTTTTCTCCACTTTTTCTCCACTTTTTCTCCACTTTTTTTTCCAGTTTTTTTCTCCACTTTTTCTCTACTTTTTCTACATTTTTTTCTCCACTTTTTCTCCACTTTTTCTCCATTTTTTTTCTCCACTTTTTCTCCACTTTTTCTCCACTTTTTCTCCACTTTTTCTCCATTTTTTTTCTCCACTTTTTCTCCACTTTTTCTCCACTTTTTCTCCACTTTTTTTCCATTTTTTTCTCCACTTTTTCTCCACTTTTTCTCCACTTTTTCTCCACTTTTTTTCCATTTTTTTCTCCACTTTTTCTCCACTTTTGCTCCACTTTTTCTCTATTTTTTCTCCACTTTTTCTCCACTTTTTCTCCACTTTTTTTCCATTTTTTTCTCCACTTTTTCTCCACTTTTGCTCCACTTTTTCTCCATTTTTTCTCCACTTTTTCTCCACTTTTTTTCCATTTTTTTCTCCACTTTTTCTCCACTTTTTCTCCACTTTTTCTCCATTTTTTTCTCCACTTTTTCTCCATTTTTTCTCCACTTTTTCTCCACTTTTTCTCCACTTTTTTTCCATTTTTTTCTCCACTTTTTCTCCACTTTTTCTCCACTTTTTCTCCACTTTTTCTCCACTTTTTTTCCATTTTTTTCTCCACTTTTTCTCTACTTTTTCTACATTTTTTTCTCCACTTTTTCTCCACTTTTTCTCCACTTTTTCTCCACTTTTTTTCCATTTTTTTCTCCACTTTTTCTCCACTTTTTTTCCATTTTTTTCTCCACTTTTTCTCCACTTTTTCTCCACTTTTTTTCCATTTTTTTCTCCACTTTTTCTCCACTTTTGCTCCACTTTTTCTCCATTTTTTCTCCATTTTTTCTCCACTTTTTCTCCACTTTTTTCCATTTTTTTCTCCACTTTTTCTCCACTTTTGCTCCACTTTTTCTCCATTTTTTCTCCACTTTTTCTCCACTTTTTTTCCATTTTTTTCTCCACTTTTTCTACACTTTTTCTCCACTTTTTCTCCATTTTTTTCTCCACTTTTTCTCCACTTTTTCTCCATTTTTTCTCCACTTTTTCTCCACTTTTTCTCCACTTTTTTTCCATTTTTTTCTCCACTTTTTCTCCACTTTTTCTCCACTTTTTCTCCACTTTTTTTTCCAGTTTTTTTCTCCACTTTTTCTCTACTTTTTCTCCATTTTTTTCTCCACTTTTTCTCCACTTTTGCTCCACTTTTTCTCCACTTTTTCTCCATTTTTTTTCTCCACTTTTTCTCCACTTTTTCTCCATTTTTTTCTCCACTTTTTCTCCACTTTTTCTCCACTTTTTCTCCACTTTTTTTCCATTTTTTCTCCACTTTTTCTCTACTTTTTCTACTTTTCTACATTTTTTTCTCCACTTTTTCTCCACTTTTTCTCCACTTTTTTTCCATTTTTTTCTCCACTTTTTCTCCACTTTTTCTCCACTTTTTTTCCATTTTTTTCTCCACTTTTTCTCCACTTTTTCTCCACTTTTTTTCCATTTTTTTCTCCACTTTTTCTCCACTTTTGCTCCACTTTTTCTCCATTTTTTCTCCATTTTTTCTCCACTTTTTCTCCACTTTTTTTCCATTTTTTTCTCCACTTTTTCTCCACTTTTGCTCCACTTTTTCTCCATTTTTTCTTCACTTTTTCTCCACTTTTTTTCCATTTTTTTCTCCACTTTTTCTCCACTTTTGCTCCACTTTTTCTCCACTTTTTCTCCATTTTTTTCTCCACTTTTTCTCCACTTTTTCTCCATTTTTTTCTCCACTTTTTCTCCACTTTTTCTCCACTTTTTCTCCACTTTTTTCCATTTTTTCTCCACTTTTTCTCTACTTTTTCTACTTTTCTACATTTTTTTCTCCACTTTTTCTCCACTTTTTCTCCACTTTTTTTCCATTTTTTTCTCCACTTTTTCTCCACTTTTTCTCCACTTTTTTCCATTTTTTTCTCCACTTTTTCTCCACTTTTTCTCCACTTTTTTTCCATTTTTTTCTCCACTTTTTCTCCACTTTTGCTCCACTTTTTCTCCATTTTTTCTCCATTTTTTCTCCACTTTTTCTCCACTTTTTTTCCATTTTTTTCTCCACTTTTTCTCCACTTTTGCTCCACTTTTTCTCCATTTTTTCTTCACTTTTTCTCCACTTTTTTTCCATTTTTTTCTCCACTTTTTCTCCACTTTTTCTCCACTTTTTCTCCACTTTTTCTCCATTTTTTTCTCCACTTTTTCTCCACTTTTTCTCCACTTTTTCTCCATTTTTTCTCCACTTTTTCTCCACTTTTTCTCCACTTTTTCTCCACTTTTTTTCCATTTTTTTCTCCACTTTTTCTCCACTTTTTCTCCACTTTTTCTCCATTTTTTTCTCCACTTTTTCTCCACTTTTTCTCCACTTTTTCTCCACTTTTTCTCCATTTTTTTCTCCACTTTTTCTCCACTTTTTCTCCACTTTTTCTCCACTTTTTCTCCACTTTTTTCCATTTTTTTCTCCACTTTTTCTCTACTTTTTCTACATTTTTTTCTCCACTTTTTCTCCACTTTTTTTCCATTTTTTTCTCCACTTTTTCTCCACTTTTTCTCCACTTTTGCTCCACTTTTTCTACATTTTTTCTCCATTTTTTCTCCACTTTTTCTCCACTTTTTTTCCATTTTTTTCTCCACTTTTTCTCCACTTTTGCTCCACTTTTTCTCCATTTTTTCTTCACTTTTTCTCCACTTTTTTTCCATTTTTTTCTCCACTTTTTCTCCACTTTTTCTCCACTTTTTCTCCACTTTTTCTCCATTTTTTTCTCCACTTTTTCTCCACTTTTTCTCCACTTTTTCTCCATTTTTTCTCCACTTTTTCTCCACTTTTTCTCCACTTTTTCTCCACTTTTTTTCCATTTTTTTCTCCACTTTTTCTCCACTTTTTCTCCACTTTTTCTCCACTTTTTTTCCATTTTTTTCTCCACTTTTTCTCCACTTTTTCTCCACTTTTTCTCTACTTTTCTCCACTTTTTCTCCACTTTTTTTTCCAGTTTTTTTCTCCACTTTTTCTCTACTTTTTCTACATTTTTTTCTCCACTTTTTCTCCACTTTTTCTCCACTTTTTCTCCACTTTTTCTCCATTTTTTTCTCCACTTTTTCTCCACTTTTTCTCCACTTTTTCTCCACTTTTTCTCCATTTTTTTCTCCACTTTTTCTCCACTTTTTCTCCATTTTTTTCTCCACTTTTTCTCCACTTTTTCTCCATTTTTTTCTCCACTTTTTCTCCACTTTTTCTCCACTTTTTCTCCATTTTTTTCTCCACTTTTTCTCCACTTTTTCTCCACTTTTTTTCCATTTTTTTCTCCACTTTTTCTCCACTTTTTCTCCATTTTTTCTCCACTTTTTTTCCATTTTTTTCTCCACTTTTTCTCCACTTTTTCTCCACTTTTTATCCACTTTTTTTTCCATTTTTTTCTCCACTTTTTCTCTACTTTTTCTACACTTTTTCTCCACTTTTTCTCCACTTTTTCTCCATTTTTTCTCCACTTTTTCTCCACTTTTTCTCCACTTTTTCTCCACTTTTTTTCCATTTTTTTCTCCACTTTTTCTCCACTTTTTCTCCACTTTTTCTCCATTTTTTTCTCCACTTTTTCTCCACTTTTTCTCCACTTTTTCTCCACTTTTTCTCCATTTTTTTCTCCACTTTTTCTCCACTTTTTCTCCATTTTTTTCTCCACTTTTTCTCCACTTTTTCTCCACTTTTTCTCCACTTTTTCTCCACTTTTTTCCATTTTTTTCTCCACTTTTTCTCTACTTTTTCTACATTTTTTTCTCCACTTTTTCTCCACTTTTTTTCCCTTTTTTTCTCCACTTTTTCTCCACTTTTTCTCCACTTTTGCTCCACTTGTTCTCCATTTTTTCTCCATTTTTTCTCCACTTTTTCTCCACTTTTTTTCCATTTTTTTCTCCACTTTTTCTCCACGTTTGCTCCACTTTTTCTCCATTTTTTCTTCACTTTTTCTCCACTTTTTTTCCATTTTTTTCTCCACTTTTTCTCCACTTTTTCTCCACTTTTTCTCCACTTTTTCTCCATTTTTTTCTCCACTTTTTCTCCACTTTTTCTCCATTTTTTCTCCACTTTTTCTCCACTTTTTCTCCACTTTTTCTCCACTTTTTTTCCATTTTTTTCTCCACTTTTTCTCCACTTTTTCTCCACTTTTTCTCCACTTTTTTTCCATTTTTTTCTCCACTTTTTCTCCACTTTTTCTCCACTTTTTCTCCACTTTTCTCCACTTTTTCTCCACTTTTTTTTCCAGTTTTTTTCTCCACTTTTTCTCTACTTTTTCTACATTTTTTTCTCCACTTTTTCTCCACTTTTTCTCCACTTTTTCTCCACTTTTTCTCCATTTTTTTCTCCACTTTTTCTCCACTTTTTCTCCACTTTTTCTCCACTTTTTCTCCATTTTTTTCTCCACTTTTTCTCCACTTTTTCTCCATTTTTTTCTCCACTTTTTCTCCACTTTTTTTCCATTTTTTTCTCCACTTTTTCTCCACTTTTTCTCCACTTTTTATCCACTTTTTTTTCCATTTTTTTCTCCACTTTTTCTCCACTTTTGCTCCACTTTTTCTCCATTTTTTCTCCACTTTTTCTCCACTTTTTTCCATTTTTTTCTCCACTTTTTCTCCACTTTTGCTCCACTTTTTCTCCATTTTTCTCCACTTTTTCTCCACTTTTTTTCCATTTTTTCTCCACTTTTTCTCCACTTTTTCTCCACTTTTTCTCCATTTTTTTCTCCACTTTTTCTCCACTTTTTCTCCACTTTTTCTCCATTTTTTCTCCACTTTTTCTCCACTTTTTCTCCACTTTTTCTCCACTTTTTTTCCATTTTTTTCTCCACTTTTTCTCCACTTTTTCTCCACTTTTTCTCCACTTTTTCTCCACTTTTTTTTCCAGTTTTTTTCTCCACTTTTTCTCTACTTTTTCTACATTTTTTTCTCCACTTTTTCTCCACTTTTTCTCCATTTTTTTTCTCCACTTTTTCTCCACTTTTTCTCCACTTTTTCTCCATTTTTTTTCTCCACTTTTTCTCCACTTTTTCTCCACTTTTTCTCCACTTTTTTTCCATTTTTTTCTCCACTTTTTCTCCACTTTTTCTCCACTTTTTCTCCACTTTTTTTCCATTTTTTTCTCCACTTTTTCTCCACTTTTGCTCCACTTTTTCTCTATTTTTTCTCCACTTTTTCTCCACTTTTTCTCCATTTTTTTCTCCACTTTTTCTCCACTTTTTCTCCACTTTTTCTCCATTTTTTCTCCACTTTTTCTCCACTTTTTCTCCACTTTTTTTCCATTTTTTTCTCCACTTTTTCTCCACTTTTTCTCCACTTTTTTTCCATTTTTTTCTCCACTTTTTCTCCACTTTTTCTCCACTTTTTCTCCACTTTTTTTCCATTTTTTTCTCCACTTTTTCTCCACTTTTGCTCCACTTTTTCTCTATTTTTTCTCCACTTTTTCTCCACTTTTTCTCCACTTTTTTTCCATTTTTTTCTCCACTTTTTCTCCACTTTTGCTCCACTTTTTCTGCATTTTTTCTCCACTTTTTCTCCACTTTTTTTCCATTTTTTTCTCCACTTTTTCTCCACTTTTTCTCCACTTTTTCTCCATTTTTTTCTCCACTTTTTCTCCATTTTTTCTCCACTTTTTCTCCACTTTTTCTCCACTTTTTTTCCATTTTTTTCTCCACTTTTTCTCCACTTTTTCTCCACTTTTTCTCCACTCTTTCTCCACTTTTTTTCCATTTTTTTCTCCACTTTTTCTCTACTTTTTCTACATTTTTTTCTCCACTTTTTCTCCACTTTTTCTCCACTTTTTTTCCATTTTTTTCTCCACTTTTTCTCCACTTTTTCTCCACTTTTTTTCCATTTTTTTCTCCACTTTTTCTCCACTTTTTCTCCATTTTTTCTCCATTTTTTCTCCACTTTTTCTCCACTTTTTTTCCATTTTTTTCTCCACTTTTTCTCCACTTTTTCTCCATTTTTTTCTCCACTTTTTCTCCACTTTTTCTCCATTTTTTCTCCACTTTTTCTCCACTTTTTCTCCACTTTTTCTCCACTTTTTCTCCACTTTTTTTCCATTTTTTTCTCCACTTTTTCTCTACTTTTTCTACATTTTTTTCTCCACTTTTTCTCCACTTTTTCTCCACTTTTTCTCCACTTTTTTCCATTTTTTTCTCCACTTTTTCTCCACTTTTTCTCCACTTTTTCTCCACTTTTTTTCCATTTTTTTCTCCACTTTTTCTCCACTTTTGCTCCACTTTTTCTCCATTTTTTCTCCACTTTTTCTCCACTTTTTTTCCATTTTTTTCTCCACTTTTTCTCCACTTTTGCTCCACTTTTTCTCCATTTTTTCTCCACTTTTTCTCCACTTTTTTTCCATTTTTTTCTCCACTTTTTCTCCACTTTTTCTCCACTTTTTCTCCATTTTTTTCTCCACTTTTTCTCCACTTTTTCTCCACTTTTTCTCCATTTTTTCTCCACTTTTTCTCCACTTTTTCTCCACTTTTTTTCCATTTTTTTCTCCACTTTTTCTCCACTTTTTCTCCACTTTTTTTCCATTTTTTTCTCCACTTTTTCTCCACTTTTTCTCCACTTTTTTTCCATTTTTTTCTCCACTTTTTCTCCACTTTTTCTCCACTTTTTCTCCAGTTTTTTTCTCCACTTTTTCTCTACTTTTTCTACATTTTTTTCTCCACTTTTTCTCCACTTTTTCTCCACTTTTTCTCCATTTTTTTTCTCCACTTTTTCTCCACTTTTTCTCCACTTTTTCTCCACTTTTTCTCCATTTTTTTTCTCCACTTTTTCTCCACTTTTTCTCCACTTTTTTTCCATTTTTTTCTCCACTTTTTCTCCACTTTTTCTCCACTTTTTTTCCATTTTTTTCTCCACTTTTTCTCCACTTTTGCTCCACTTTTTCTCTATTTTTTCTCCACTTTTTCTCCACTTTTTCTCCACTTTTTTTCCATTTTTTTCTCCACTTTTTCTCCACTTTTGCTCCACTTTTTCTCCATTTTTTCTCCACTTTTTCTCCACTTTTTTTCCATTTTTTTCTCCACTTTTTCTCCACTTTTTCTCCACTTTTTCTCCATTTTTTTCTCCACTTTTTCTCCACTTTTTCTCCACTTTTTCTCCACTTTTGCTCCACTTTTTCTCCACTTTCTTTCCATTTTTTTCTCCACTTTTTCTCCACTTTTGCTCCACTTTTTCTCCATTTTTTCTCCACTTTTTCTCCACTTTTTTTCCATTTTTTTCTCCACTTTTTCTCCACTTTTTCTCCACTTTTTCTCCATTTTTTTCTCCACTTTTTCTCCACTTTTTCTCCACTTTTTCTCCATTTTTTCTCCACTTTTTCTCCACTTTTTCTCCACTTTTTTTCCATTTTTTTCTCCACTTTTTCTCCACTTTTTCTCCACTTTTTCTCCACTTTTTCTCCACTTTTTTTTCCAGTTTTTTTCTCCACTTTTTCTCTACTTTTTCTACATTTTTTTCTCCACTTTTTCTCCACTTTTTCTCCATTTTTTTTCTCCACTTTTTCTCCACTTTTTCTCCACTTTTTCTCCATTTTTTTCTCCACTTTTTCTCCACTTTTTCTCCACTTTTTCTCCACTTTTTTTCCATTTTTTTCTCCACTTTTTCTCCACTTTTTCTCCACTTTTTCTCCACTTTTTTTCCATTTTTTTCTCCACTTTTTCTCCACTTTTGCTCCACTTTTTCTCTATTTTTTCTCCACTTTTTCTCCACTTTTTCTCCACTTTTTTTCCATTTTTTTCTCCACTTTTTCTCCACTTTTGCTCCACTTTTTCTCCATTTTTTCTCCACTTTTTCTCCACTTTTTCTCCACTTTTTCTCCATTTTTTTCTCCACTTTTTCTCCATTTTTTCTCCACTTTTTCTCCACTTTTTCTCCACTTTTTTTCCATTTTTTTCTCCACTTTTTCTCCACTTTTTTTCCATTTTTTTCTCCACTTTTTCTCTACTTTTTCTACATTTTTTTCTCCACTTTTTCTCCACTTTTTCTCCACTTTTTTTCCGTTTTTTTCTCCACTTTTTCTCCACTTTTTCTCCACTTTTTTTCCATTTTTTTCTCCACTTTTTCTCCACTTTTTCTCCACTTTTTTTCCATTTTTTTCTCCACTTTTTCTCCACTTTTGCTCCACTTTTTCTCCATTTTTTCTCCATTTTTTCTCCACTTTTTCTCCACTTTTTTTCCATTTTTTTCTCCACTTTTTCTCCACTTTTGCTCCACTTTTTCTCCATTTTTTCTCCACTTTTTCTCCACTTTTTTTCCATTTTTTTCTCCACTTTTTCTCCACTTTTTCTCCACTTTTTCTCCATTTTTTTCTCCACTTTTTCTCCACTTTTTCTCCACTTTTTCTCCATTTTTTCTCCACTTTTTCTCCACTTTTTCTCCACTTTTTTTCCATTTTTTTCTCCACTTTTTCTCCACTTTTTCTCCACTTTTTTTCCATTTTTTTCTCCACTTTTTCTCCACTTTTTCTCCACTTTTTCTCCACTTTTTCTCCACTTTTTTTTCCAGTTTTTTTCTCCACTTTTTCTCTACTTTTTCTACATTTTTTTCTCCACTTTTTCTCCACTTTTTCTCCACTTTTTCTCCATTTTTTTCTCCACTTTTTCTCCACTTTTTCTCCACTTTTTCTCCACTTTTTCTCCATTTTTTTCTCCACTTTTTCTCCACTTTTTCTCCATTTTTTTCTCCACTTTTTCTCCACTTTTTCTCCACTTTTTCTCCACTTTTCTCCACTTTTTTTCCATTTTTTTCTCCACTTTTTCTCTACTTTTTCTACATTTTTTTCTCCACTTTTTCTCCACTTTTTCTCCACTTTTTCTCCACTTTTTTTCCATTTTTTTCTCCACTTTTTCTCCACTTTTTCTCCACTTTTTCTCCACTTTTTTTCCATTTTTTTCTCCACTTTTTCTCCACTTTTGCTCCACTTTTTCTCCATTTTTTCTCCACTTTTTCTCCACTTTTTTTCCATTTTTTTCTCCACTTTTTCTCCACTTTTTCTCCACTTTTTTTCCATTTTTTTCTCCACTTTTTCTCCACTTTTGCTCCACTTTTTCTCTATTTTTTCTCCACTTTTTCTCCACTTTTTCTCAACTTTTTTTCCATTTTTTTCTCCACTTTTTCTCCACTTTTGCTCCACTTTTTCTCCATTTTTTCTCCACTTTTTCTCCACTTTTTTTCCATTTTTTTCTCCACTTTTTCTCCACTTTTTCTCCATTTTTTTCTCCACTTTTTCTCCACTTTTTCTCCACTTTTTCTCCACTTTTGCTCCACTTTTTCTCCACTTTTTTTCCATTTTTTTCTCCACTTTTTCTCCACTTTTGCTCCACTTTTTCTCCATTTTTTCTCCACTTTTTCTCCACTTTTTTTCCATTTTTTTCTCCACTTTTTCTCCACTTTTTCTCCACTTTTTCTCCATTTTTTTCTCCACTTTTTCTCCACTTTTTCTCCACTTTTTCTCCATTTTTTCTCCACTTTTTCTCCACTTTTTCTCCACTTTTTCTCCACTTTTTTTCCATTTTTTTCTCCACTTTTTCTCCACTTTTTCTCCACTTTTTCTCCACTTTTTCTCCACTTTTTTTTCCAGTTTTTTTCTCCACTTTTTCTCTACTTTTTCTACATTTTTTTCTCCACTTTTTCTCCACTTTTTCTCCATTTTTTTCTCCACTTTTTCTCAACTTTTTCTCCACTTTTTCTCCATTTTTTTTCTCCACTTTTTCTCCACTTTTTCTCCACTTTTTCTCCACTTTTTTTCCATTTTTTTCTCCACTTTTTCTCCACTTTTTCTCCACTTTTTCTCCACTTTTTTCCATTTTTTTCTCCACTTTTTCTCCAGTTTTGCTCCACTTTTTCTCTATTTTTTCTCCACTTTTTCTCCACTTTTTCTCCACTTTTTTTCCATTTTTTTCTCCACTTTTTCTCCACTTTTGCTCCACTTTTTCTCCATTTTTTCTCCACTTTTTCTCCACTTTTTTTCCATTTTTTTCTCCACTTTTTCTCCACTTTTTCTCCACTTTTTCTCCATTTTTTTCTCCACTTTTTCTCCATTTTTTCTCCACTTTTTCTCCACTTTTTCTCCACTTTTTTTCCATTTTTTTCTCCACTTTTTCTCCACTTTTTCTCCACTTTTTCTCCACTTTTTCTCCACTTTTTTTCCATTTTTTTCTCCACTTTTTCTCTACTTTTTCTACATTTTTTTCTCCACTTTTTCTCCACTTTTTCTCCACTTTTTTTCCATTTTTTTCTCCACTTTTTCTCCACTTTTTCTCCACTTTTTTTCCATTTTTTTCTCCACTTTTTCTCCACTTTTTCTCCACTTTTTTTCCATTTTTTTCTCCACTTTTTCTCCACTTTTGCTCCACTTTTTCTCCATTTTTTCTCCATTTTTTCTCCACTTTTTCTCCACTTTTTTTCCATTTTTTTCTCCACTTTTTCTCCACTTTTGCTCCACTTTTTCTCCATTTTTTCTCCACTTTTTCTCCACTTTTTTTCCATTTTTTTCTCCACTTTTTCTCCACTTTTTCTCCACTTTTTCTCCATTTTTTTCTCCACTTTTTCTCCACTTTTTCTCCACTTTTTCTCCATTTTTTTCCACTTTTTCTCCACTTTTTCTCCACTTTTTTTCCATTTTTTTCTCCACTTTTTCTCCACTTTTTCTCCACTTTTTCTCCACTTTTTTTCCATTTTTTTCTCCACTTTTTCTCCACTTTTTCTCCACTTTTTCTCCACTTTTTCTCCACTTTTTTTCCAGTTTTTTTCTCCACTTTTTCTCTACTTTTTCTACATTTTTTTCTCCACTTTTTCTCCACTTTTTCTCCACTTTTTCTCCATTTTTTTCTCCACTTTTTCTCCACTTTTTCTCCACTTTTTCTCCATTTTTTTCTCCACTTTTTCTCCACTTTTTCTCCATTTTTTTCTCCACTTTTTCTCCACTTTTTCTCCACTTTTTCTCCACTTTTTCTCCACTTTTTTTCCATTTTTTTCTCCACTTTTTCTCCACTTTTGCTCCACTTTTTCTCTATTTTTTCTCCACTTTTTCTCCACTTTTTCTCCACTTTTTTTCCATTTTTTTCTCCACTTTTTCTCCACTTTTGCTCCACTTTTTCTCCATTTTTTCTCCACTTTTTCTCCACTTTTTTTCCATTTTTTTCTCCACTTTTTCTCCACTTTTTCTCCACTTTTTCTCCATTTTTTTCTCCACTTTTTCTCCACTTTTTCTCCACTTTTTCTCCACTTTTGCTCCACTTTTTCTCCACTTTTTTTCCATTTTTTCTCCACTTTTTCTCCACTTTTGCTCCACTTTTTCTCCATTTTTTCTCCACTTTTTCTCCACTTTTTTTCCATTTTTTTCTCCACTTTTTCTCCACTTTTTCTCCACTTTTTCTCCATTTTTTTCTCCACTTTTTCTCCACTTTTTCTACACTTTTTCTCCATTTTTTCTCCACTTTTTCTCCACTTTTTCTCCACTTTTTCTCCACTTTTTTTCCATTTTTTTCTCCACTTTTTCTCCACTTTTTCTCCACTTTTTCTCCACTTTTTCTCCACTTTTTTTTCCAGTTTTTTTCTCCACTTTTTCTCTACTTTTTCTACATTTTTTTCTCCACTTTTTCTCCACTTTTTCTCCATTTTTTTTCTCCACTTTTTCTCCACTTTTTCTCCACTTTTTCTCCATTTTTTTTCTCCACTTTTTCTCCACTTTTTCTCCACTTTTTCTCCACTTTTTTTCCATTTTTTTCTCCACTTTTTCTCCACTTTTTCTCCACTTTTTTTCCATTTTTTTCTCCACTTTTTCTCCACTTTTGCTCCACTTTTTCTCTATTTTTTCTCCACTTTTTCTCCACTTTTTCTCCACTTTTTTTCCATTTTTTTCTCCACTTTTTCTCCACTTTTGCTCCACTTTTTCTCCATTTTTTCTCCACTTTTTCTCCACTTTTTTTCCATTTTTTTCTCCACTTTTTCTCCACTTTTTCTCCACTTTTTCTCCATTTTTTTCTCCACTTTTTCTCCATTTTTTCTCCACTTTTTCTCCACTTTTTCTCCACTTTTTTTCCATTTTTTTCTCCACTTTTTCTCCACTTTTTCTCCACTTTTTCTCCACTTTTTCTCCACTTTTTTTCCATTTTTTTCTCCACTTTTTCTCTACTTTTTCTACATTTTTTCTCCACTTTTTCTCCACTTTTTCTCCACTTTTTTTCCATTTTTTTCTCCACTTTTTCTCCACTTTTTCTCCACTTTTTTTCCATTTTTTTCTCCACTTTTTCTCCACTTTTTCTCCACTTTTTTTCCATTTTTTTCTCCACTTTTTCTCCACTTTTGCTCCACTTTTTCTCCATTTTTTCTCCATTTTTTCTCCACTTTTTCTCCACTTTTTTTCCATTTTTTTCTCCACTTTTTCTCCACTTTTGCTCCACTTTTTCTCCATTTTTTCTCCACTTTTTCTCCACTTTTTTTCCATTTTTTTCTCCACTTTTTCTCCACTTTTTCTCCACTTTTTCTCCATTTTTTTCTCCACTTTTTCTCCACTTTTTCTCCACTTTTTCTCCATTTTTTCTCCACTTTTTCTCCACTTTTTCTCCACTTTTTTTCCATTTTTTTCTCCACTTTTTCTCCACTTTTTCTCCACTTTTTCTCCACTTTTTTTCCATTTTTTTCTCCACTTTTTCTCCACTTTTTCTCCACTTTTTCTCCACTTTTTCTCCACTTTTTTTTCCAGTTTTTTTCTCCACTTTTTCTCTACTTTTTCTACATTTTTTTCTCCACTTTTTCTCCACTTTTTCTCCACTTTTTCTCCATTTTTTTCTCCACTTTTTCTCCACTTTTTCTCCACTTTTTCTCCACTTTTTCTCCATTTTTTTCTCCACTTTTTCTCCACTTTTTCTCCATTTTTTTGTCCACTTTTTCTCCACTTTTTCTCCACTTTTTCTCCACTTTTTCTCCACTTTTTTTCCATTTTTTTCTCCACTTTTTCTCTACTTTTTCTACATTTTTTTCTCCACTTTTTCTCCACTTTTTCTCCACTTTTTTTCCATTTTTTTCTCCACTTTTTCTCCACTTTTTCTCCACTTTTTCTCCACTTTTTTTCCATTTTTTTCTCCACTTTTTCTCCACTTTTGCTCCACTTTTTCTCTATTTTTTCTCCACTTTTTCTCTACTTTTTCTCCACTTTTTTTCCATTTTTTTCTCCACTTTTTCTCCACTTTTGCTCCACTTTTTCTCCATTTTTTCTCCACTTTTTCTCCACTTTTTTTCCATTTTTTTCTCCACTTTTTCTCCACTTTTTCTCCACTTTTTCTCCATTTTTTTCTCCACTTTTTCTCCACTTTTTCTCCACTTTTTCTCCACTTTTGCTCCACTTTTTCTCCACTTTTTTTCCATTTTTTTCTCCACTTTTTCTCCACTTTTGCTCCACTTTTTCTCCACTTTTTCTCCATTTTTTTCTCCACTTTTTCTCCACTTTTTCTCCATTTTTTTGTCCACTTTTTCTCCACTTTTTCTCCACTTTTTCTCCACTTTTTCTCCACTTTTTTTCCATTTTTTTCTCCACTTTTTCTCTACTTTTTCTACATTTTTTTCTCCACTTTTTCTCCACTTTTTCTCCACTTTTTTTCCATTTTTTCTCCACTTTTTCTCCACTTTTTCTCCACTTTTTCTCCACTTTTTTTCCATTTTTTTCTCCACTTTTTCTCCACTTTTGCTCCACTTTTTCTCTATTTTTTCTCCACTTTTTCTCTACTTTTTCTCCACTTTTTTTCCATTTTTTTCTCCACTTTTTCTCCACTTTTGCTCCACTTTTTCTCCATTTTTTCTCCACTTTTTCTCCACTTTTTTTCCATTTTTTTCTCCACTTTTTCTCCACTTTTTCTCCACTTTTTCTCCATTTTTTTCTCCACTTTTTCTCCACTTTTTCTGCACTTTTTCTCCACTTTTGCTCCACTTTTTCTCCACTTTTTTTCCATTTTTTTCTCCACTTTTTCTCCACTTTTGCTCCACTTTTTCTCCATTTTTTCTCCACTTTTTCTCCACTTTTTTTCCATTTTTTTCTCCACTTTTTCTCCACTTTTTCTCCACTTTTTCTCCATTTTTTTCTCCACTTTTTCTCCACTTTTTCTCCACTTTTTCTCCACTTTTGCTCCACTTTTTCTCCACTTTTTTTCCATTTTTTTCTCCACTTTTTCTCCACTTTTGCTCCACTTTTTCTCCATTTTTTCTCCACTTTTGCTCCACGTTTTCTCCACTTTTTTTCCATTTTTTTCTCCACTTTTTCTCCACTTTTTCTCCATTTTTTTCTCCACTTTTTCTCCACTTTTTCTCCACTTTTTCTCCATTTTTTTCTCCACTTTTTCTCCACTTTTTCTCCACTTTTTCTCCACTTTTTCTCCATTTTTTTCTCCACTTTTTCTCCACTTTTTCTCCACTTTTTCTCCATTTTTTTTCTCCACTTTTTCTCCACTTTTTCTCCATTTTTTTCTCCACTTTTTCTCCACTTTTTCTCCACTTTTTCTCCACTTTTTTTTCATTTTTTTCTCCACTTTTTCTCTACATTTTCTACTTTTCTACATTTTTTTCTCCACTTTTTCTCCACTTTTTCTCCACTTTTTTTCCATTTTTTTCTCCACTTTTTCTCCACTTTTTCTCCACTTTTTTTCCATTTTTTTCTCCACTTTTTCTCCACTTTTTCTCCACTTTTGCTCCACTTTTTCTCCATTTTTTCTCCATTTTTTCTCCACTTTTTTTCCATTTTTTTCTCCACTTTTTCTCCACTTTTTCTCCACTTTTTTTCCATTTTTTTCTCCACTTTTTCTCCACTTTTTCTCCACTTTTTCTCCACTTTTTCTCCAGTTTTTTTCTCCACTTTTTCTCTACTTTTTCTACATTTTTTTCTCCACTTTTTCTCCACTTTTTCTCCACTTTTTCTCCATTTTTTTTCTCCACTTTTTCTCCACTTTTTCTCCACTTTTTCTCCATTTTTTTCTCCACTTTTTCTCCACTTTTTCTCCACTTTTTTTCCATTTTTTTCTCCACTTTTTCTCCACTTTTTCTCCACTTTTTCTCCACTTTTTTTCCATTTTTTTCTCCACTTTTTCTCCACTTTTGCTCCACTTTTTCTCTATTTTTTCTCCACTTTTTCTCCACTTTTTCTCCACTTTTTTTCCATTTTTTTCTCCACTTTTTCTCCACTTTTGCTCCACTTTTTCTCCATTTTTTCTCCACTTTTTCTCCACTTTTTTTCCATTTTTTTCTCCACTTTTTCTCCACTTTTTCTCCACTTTTTCTCCATTTTTTTCTCCACTTTTTCTCCACTTTTTCTCCACTTTTTCTCCACTTTTGCTCCACTTTTTCTCCACTTTTTTTCCATTTTTTTCTCCACTTTTTCTCCACTTTTGCTCCACTTTTTCTCCATTTTTTCTCCACTTTTGCTCCACGTTTTCTCCACTTTTTTTCTATTTTTTTCTCCACTTTTTCTCCACTTTTTCTCTATTTTTTTCTCCATATTTTCTCCACTTTTTCTCCACTTTTTCTCCACTTTTTCTCCATTTTTTTCTCCACTTTTTCTCCACTTTTTCTCCACTTTTTCTCCACTTTTTCTCCATTTTTTTCTCCACTTTTTCTCCACTTTTTCTCCACTTTTTCTCCACTTTTTCTCCATTTTTTTTCTCCACTTTTTCTCCACTTTTTCTCCATTTTTTTCTCCACTTTTTCTCCACTTTTTCTCCACTTTTTTTCCATTTTTTTCTCCACTTTTTCTCCACTTTTGCTCCACTTTTTCTCCATTTTTTCTCCATTTTTTCTCCACTTTTTCTCCACTTTTTTTCCATTTTTTTCTCCACTTTTTCTCCACTTTTGCTCCACTTTTTCTCCATTTTTTCTTCACTTTTTCTCCACTTTTTTTCCATTTTTTTCTCCACTTTTTCTCCACTTTTTCTCCACTTTTTCTCCACTTTTTCTCCATTTTTTTCTCCACTTTTTCTCCACTTTTTCTCCATTTTTTCTCCACTTTTTCTCCACTTTTTCTCCACTTTTTCTCCACTTTTTTTCCATTTTTTTCTCCACTTTTTCTCCACTTTTTCTCCACTTTTTCTCCACTTTTTTTCAATTTTTTTCTCCACTTTTTCTCCACTTTTTCTCCACTTTTCTCCACTTTTTCTCCACTTTTTCTCCACTTTTTTTTCCAGTTTTTTTCTCCACTTTTTCTCTACTTTTTCTACATTTTTTTCTCCACTTTTTCTCCATTTTTTTCTCCACTTTTTCTCCACTTTTTCTCCACTTTTTCTCCACTTTTTCTCCATTTTTTTCTCCATTTTTTCTCCACTTTTTCTCCATTTTTTTCTCCACTTTTTCTCCACTTTTTCTCCACTTTTTCTCAACTTTTTCTCCACTTTTTTTCCATTTTTTTCTCCACTTTTTCTCTACTTTTTCTACATTTTTTTCTCCACTTTTTCTCCACTTTTTCTCCACTTTTTCTCCACTTTTTTTCCATTTTTTTCTCCACTTTTTCTCCACTTTTTTTTCCATTTTTTTTCTCCACTTTTTCTCCACTTTTGCTCCACTTTTTCTCCATTTTTTCTCCACTTTTTCTCCACTTTTTCTCCACTTTTTTTCCATTTTTTTCTCCACTTTTTCTCCACTTTTGCTCCACTTTTTCTCCATTTTTTCTCCACTTTTTCTCCACTTTTTTTCCATTTTTTTCTCCACTTTTTCTCCACTTTTTCTCCACTTTTTCTCCATTTTTTTCTCCACTTTTTCTCCACTTTTTCTCCACTTTTTCTCCATTTTTTCTCCACTTTTTCTCCACTTTTTTTCCATTTTTTTCTCCACTTTTTCTCCACTTTTTCTCCACTTTTTCTCCACTTTTTTTCCATTTTTTTCTCCACTTTTTCTCCACTTTTTCTCCACTTTTTTTCCATTTTTTTCTCCACTTTTTCTCCACTTTTTCTCCACTTTTTCTCCACTTTTTCTCCACTTTTTTTTCCAGTTTTTTTCTCCACTTTTTTCTCTACTTTTTCTACATTTTTTCTCCACTTTTTCTCCACTTTTTCTCCACTTTTTCTCCATTTTTTTTCTCCACTTTTTCTCCACTTTTTCTCCACTTTTTCTCCACTTTTTCTCCATTTTTTTTCTCCACTTTTTCTCCACTTTTTCTCCACTTTTTCTCCACTTTTTTTCCATTTTTTTCTCCACTTTTTCTCCACTTTTTTCTCCACTTTTTCTCCACTTTTTTTCCATTTTTTTCTCCACTTTTTCTCCACTTTTGCTCCACTTTTTCTCTATTTTTTCTCCACTTTTTCTCCACTTTTTCTCCACTTTTTTTCCATTTTTTTCTCCACTTTTTCTCCACTTTTGCTCCATTTTTTCTCCACTTTTTCTCCACTTTTTTTCCATTTTTTTCTCCACTTTTTCTCCACTTTTTCTCCACTTTTTCTCCATTTTTTTCTCCACTTTTTTTCCATTTTTTCTCCACTTTTTCTCCACTTTTTCTCCACTTTTTTTCCATTTTTTTCTCCACTTTTTCTCCACTTTTTCTCCACTTTTTCTCCACTTTTTTTCCATTTTTTTCTCCAATTTTTCTCTACTTTTTCTACATTTTTTTCTCCACTTTTTCTCCACTTTTTTTCCATTTTTTTCTCCACTTTTTCTCCACTTTTTCTCCACTTTTTTTCCATTTTTTTCTCCACTTTTTCTCCACTTTTTCTCCACTTTTTTTCCATTTTTTTCTCCACTTTTTCTCCACTTTTGCTCCACTTTTTCTCCATTTTTTCTCCATTTTTTCTCCACTTTTTCTCCACTTTTTTTCCATTTTTTTCTCCACTTTTTCTCCACTTTTGCTCCACTTTTTCTCCACTTTTTCTCCACTTTTTTTCCATTTTTTTCTCCACTTTTTCTCCACTTTTTCTCCACTTTTTCTCCACTTTTTCTCCATTTTTTTCTCCACTTTTTCTCCACTTTTTCTCCACTTTTTCTCCATTTTTTCTCCACTTTTTCTCCACTTTTTCTCCACTTTTTCTCCACTTTTTTTCCATTTTTTTCTCCACTTTTTCTCCACTTTTTCTCCACTTTTTCTCCACTTTTTTTCCATTTTTTTCTCCACTTTTTCTCCACTTTTTCTCCACTTTTTCTCCACTTTTTTTTCCAGTTTTTTTCTCCACTTTTTCTCTACTTTTTCTACATTTTTTTCTCCACTTTTTCTCCACTTTTTCCCTACTTTTTCTCCATTTTTTTCTCCACTTTTTCTCCACTTTTTCTCCACTTTTTCTCCACTTTTTCTCCATTTTTTTCTCCACTTTTTCTCCACTTTTTCTCCATTTTTTTCTCCACTTTTTCTCCACTTTTTCTCCACTTTTTTTCCATTTTTTTCTCCACTTTTTCTCTACTTTTTCTACATTTTTTTCTCCACTTTTTCTCCACTTTTTCTCCACTTTTTCTCCACTTTTTTCCATTTTTTTCTCCACTTTTTTTCCACTTTTTCTCCACTTTTTCTCCACTTTTTTTCCATTTTTTTCTCCACTTTTTCTCCACTTTTGCTCCACTTTTTCTCCATTTTTTCTCCACTTTTTCTCCACTTTTTTTCCATTTTTTTCTCCACTTTTTCTCCACTTTTTCTCCACTTTTTTCCATTTTTTTCTCCACTTTTTCTCCACTTTTTCTCCACTTTTTCTCCACTTTTTCTCCACTTTTTTTTCCAGTTTTTTTCTCCACTTTTTCTCTACTTTTTCTACATTTTTTTCTCCACTTTTTCTCCACTTTTTCTCCACTTTTTCTCCATTTTTTTTCTCCACTTTTTCTCCACTTTTTCTCCATTTTTTTTCTCCACTTTTTCTCCACTTTTTCTCCATTTTTTTCTCCACTTTTTCTCCACTTTTTCTCCACTTTTTCTCCACTTTTTTCTCCACTTTTTCTCCACTTTTTCTCCACTTTTTCTCCATTTTTTCTCCATTTTTTCTCCACTTTTTCTCCACTTTTTCTCCATTTTTTCTCCACTTTTTCTCCACTTTTTCTCCACTTTTTTTCCATTTTTTTTCTCCACTTTTTTTCTACTTTTTCTACATTTTTTTCTCCACTTTTTCTCCACTTTTTCTCCACTTTTTCTCCACTTTTTTTCCATTTTTTTCTCCACTTTTTCTCCACTTTTTTTCCATTTTTTTCTCCACTTTTTCTCCACTTTTTTTCCATTTTTTTCTCCACTTTTTCTCCACTTTTTCTCCACTTTTTCTCCATTTTTTTTCTCCACTTTTTCTCCACTTTTTCTCCATTTTTTTTCTCCACTTTTTCTCCACTTTTTCTCCATTTTTTTCTCCACTTTTTCTCCACTTTTTCTCCACTTTTTCTCCATTTTTTTCTCCACTTTTTCTCCACTTTTTCTCCACTTTTTCTCCATTTTTTCTCCATTTTTTCTCCACTTTTTCTCCACTTTTTCTCCATTTTTTCTCCACTTTTTCTCCACTTTTTCTCCACTTTTTTTCCATTTTTTTTCTCCACTTTTTCTCTACTTTTTCTACATTTTTTTCTCCACTTTTTCTCCACTTTTCTCCACTTTTTCTCCACTTTTTTTCCATTTTTTTCTCCACTTTTTCTCCACTTTTTTTCCATTTTTTTCTCCACTTTTGCTCCACTTTTTCTCCATTTTTTCTCCACTTTTTCTCCACTTTTTCTCCACTTATTTTCCATTTTTTTTCTCCACTTTTTCTCCACTTTTTCTCCACTTTTTTTCCATTTTTTTCTCCACTTTTTCTCCACTTTTTCTCCACTTTTTCTCCATTTTTTCTCCACTTTTTCTCCACTTTTTCTCCACTTTTTTTCCATTTTTTTCTCCACTTTTTCTCCACTTTTTCTCCACTTTTTCTCCACTTTTGCTCCACTTTTTCTCCACTTTTTCTCTGTTCTTTTTCTATGGTCGGTCTACCCATTAGCTCTGCCATGCATACTGTAGCTCTACACCTACTGCACATGTTACTTTATGATTGACATCTCTTTCGTACCAGAGCTGTCTAAGTCTACTCTGACCCCATATTTGTCATTACTATATTGTCCTTGTACTGTATTATGACATTTGTATCATGTGTTTCATTTCTTGCTGTGTTGCAATTTTTTTGCTGCATCCCAATTGTACCTCTACATTGTTCTAGTTTATGTTATTGTTCTCTCACTCTTATGTGATACTGATTATTGTCATTTTTCATGATTACATGCAGATAAGTCCAATCTGACGAAGGCTCAGGCCGAAACGTCATTTGTAACTTGTTTTGGACACAAACATATATGCTTATGAAAAAAAATGTTTTCTTAATACGGACCAATAAAGAGTGATTTTGCATTA